>NC_058415.1:81547641-81847641 GCF_002201575.2 Neomonachus schauinslandi | reverse complement strand
GATTAATGAAATTCACAAAAATTTTGTATCTCAAATTGGTTTGTATTTTGAGGCAAACACATAGTTTGAACTCACCTAAATTAAAAATTAAGGACCAAGAATATAAAACTTTTCTAGTACCAAATTTAAATATATTAATATTCCACATTACAGCCAGTTTAAGAAGAAGGGGGAAAAAAGAGTGAAATACAGAGCAGGAAGAAAAAGCAGAATTATAGGAAAAGACAGAAAGACAACTAGAAATGTGGCTACACCAATGAGAAAGATATACAAGCATAAAGTAAAAATACAGAAAGAGAAGAGGGGGTTAAAATGCTCATTAGGTACAAAAATATCAGGCAGAGCGGATTTTATCATCTGAATGTTCATGTATGTTCTTAAAAAAATTATCCCAATCCTGGAAGACCAAGTTAGTGGCAACATGTCCTTTCAATATCATCCTGAAACACTGCTTAATATAGGAGTCGGTAAACCTTTCTGAAAAGGGCCAAAGAGTAAATATTTTAGGCTCTGTGGGCCACTAGTCTGTCACAACTACTCAACTCTGCCACAATGGTGCAAAAGCCCCCATAGATACTAAGTGAGTGTGGCTATATTCCAAAAAAACTTTATAAAAACAAAGGTCAGGCCAGATTTGACCCACATACTTTTTTTTTTTTTAAGATTTTATTTATTTATTTGAGAGAGAGAGAGAGAGAGAGAGAGAAACAGCATGAGAGGGGAGAGGGTCAGAGGGAGAAGCAGGCTTCCTGCTGAGCCGGGAGCCCGACGCGAGACTCGATCCCAGGACTCCGGGACCATGACCTGAGCCGAAGGCAGTCGCTCAACCAACTGAGCCACCCAGGCGCCCGACCCACATACTCTAGTTTGCCAACTTTGTTTTAACATATCCACCTAAGGATTAATTTTCTAGATGAATAAACAATTCTGACTTAGCTACTTACTATTAAAGACCCAGACTCTATGAAGTTATATATTAACCTATAGATTTGTGTCCAATAGATAGGCAAATGATTTCTGTCCAGTAGAAAAGATAACCCAAACTTACCTTTAAGACATTAGCCAGTTTTATTTCTGACCTAGCAATCTTGTTCTAACATTATTATTTTTTTTAAAGGACTGTATCAACTCAATTTCCTCAAATACGTAGAGCCAGTTTTACCATCTTACTGGCTCCCTCAATACTTAATGAATTGAATTAAAATCTATGACATAGGTTCATTCTAAATTTATAATTATGTTTAACTTTTAAGTATTACACTTTGATAGGGAATAGGACTTCCTTTTTTCATTGTTACAAATTACTGTCTGAAACAGTTAATTACTATCTAGAAGAGTTCAAAGATCAACAGCTCTTTACTTAAAAAAAAAAAATTCTCAGAGACTATATAAATGTGAAAACCATTGCAGCTCACCTAGAAACTCTTCTGTGAGTTATACTGACCATACTAAAACTGCCTTTTGAAGTCAGATAAACATAGTCACGAACTGAACCCTGCTTATAAGAATGCCAGCTATTAAAAATGATATACATTGTTGAAGCTGGGAAATAGTACATGGGGGTTGATTATACTATTATTTTTATTTCTGTGTGTTTGAATTTTCTGTAATAAAAAACTTTTGAAAAATCACTCTTGAAAAACACAGACTTGAATAAATGTCTTAGATGACTAAACATAATAAAGATGTCAATTCTCCTTAGTAAAAATACCAATTTTTTCCCAGAGCTACAGAAGCTGAATCTAAAGTTTACATGAAAAATAAGAATATCCGGCAAAATCCACAGAAGAACTGGGGAGGTAACGTAGCCCTATCAGGTATTAAAACATATTATAAAGTCTACATAATTAAAAGTGTGATATTGGGGGGGCGCCTGGGTGGCTCAGTTGGTTAAGCGACTGCTTTCGGCTCAGGTCATGATCCTGGAGTCCCTGGATCGAGTCCCACATCGGGCTCCCTGCTCGGCAGGGAGCCTGCTTCTCCCTCTGACCCTCCCCCTCTCATGTGCTCTCTCTCTCTCATTCTCTCTGTCTCAAATAAATAAATAAAATCTTAAAAAAAAAAAAAGTGTGATATTGGTGCATGAGTAACCTAAAAACCCATGAAAGAGAACATAAAAGCCCGAATAAAGTCCAAACATGCAAGAAAATGTGATATATGCTAAAAAGTGGCATCTCAAATCACTGGGGGAAAAGTTAGACTATTCAATAAATGGCTTTGGGACAAGTAGATGGCCATTTGGAAAAAGATTAAATCAGACCCATACTTTACACCATACATCAGAATAAAACACTAATGAATCAAATCTAAAAGTAGAAAAACAAAACCATATAATCGAAGAAAATGTGTAAATTTCTTTATTATTGGGTGTAGGGAAAGTATTTCTAATTATGACTCAAAATCCAGAAGCTTTAAAGGGAAAACCTTGATAAATTCAAGTACCTAAAAATATAACCATGTGGCAAAAAAAGCTGAAAAGATTCATCATAATTTAAGTTACAAGACAAGTGACAAACCAGGAGAAATATTTGCAATTTATATCTCAAAGGGTTAATCTCTCAAATACAGAAAGAGCTTCTAAAAACTAAAAGGAAAAAGGCCAAAACCAAAAAGCCAAAGATATGAAGGATAGTTCAGAGAAAAGGAAGGTAAAGTCACCATGAAACATGAAAAAAGGCTTGTTTTCATTCATCAAAGGATAAATTAAGACTACCATCAGATCCTTAAGTTTGGCAACATACTCTTGACAAGCCTGTGGAGAAACAGGTACTCTCATATCCTGTTCATCTCTATGATTACAACAGTGAGAAAGGGAAATTTGGCAAATATAACAAAATTACATATGCAAAATTATCTACTCTAAGATGCACTTTCATTAAATCAAAACATATGCACAAAGTTCTATACTACAACATTATTTGGAATAGCAAATGATTTAAAAAAATCCAAAAATCCATCAATAGAGGACACTTAAAAAATCATAAATCATGATTCATCCAAACAACAAAGTACTATGTAGCCATTAAGAATGAGGAAGATCTCTATGAAATGATGTGGAATGATCTGCAAGATATAGTGAGTTAAAAAAGCAAGGTGCAGGACGGTACACAGGCTAGTTTGTATTTAAAAAGGGGAGTTAAAGGGGTGCCTGGGTGGCTCAGTCGTTAAGCGTCTGCCTTCGGCTCAGGTCAAGATCTCAGGGTCCTGGGATCGAGCCCCACATCGGGCTCCGTGCTCAGCAGGAAGCCTGCTTCTCCCTCTCCCACTCCCCCTGCTTGTGTTCCCTCTCTGTGTCTCTCTCTGTTAAATAAATAAATCTTTAAAAGAAAGGGGGGGGAATTAAAAATACATAGGAGTATTTTACTATTTTCCCAAAAAGAAACATTGGGACGATAACCCAGAAACCACTAATACTGGTTACCTATGGGTTTGGATGGAGAAACATGAATGAAAGTTAAGACTTCTGAGTACATTTTTACATAATCTTGACGTTTGTACCACTGTATATATTTTAAATATTCAAAAAATTAAACCAAATAAAAGATCCAAAGTCCCCAAATTGAAAATATGGAAACAAATGAACCTAGATATATGTCAAATGGTAACGTAACTATAATGAAAAAAATTTTTTTTCCAATTAACTTTTGAACACAATACACATTTTATAATCATACTGGAACATGTTCAAAGGGGAAAAAAGTTCCATAAAATCTTAAACTTCACTCAATAGTTTATTAATTGCAATACTGACTTTTTTGGAATGAATATCAACAAATGGAAATTTGAAACTATACTGACTCAATTTCATATTATATACATCCATTTTTATGTTATACCTACATATTACAGTTATATTAATAAACATTTTCCCCCAAATTTAAGCACCTATAGAAAAGTTCAGAATATGCTAAATATTCTGAAAACCTTTTCATTTAGAGGTTTACATATTGATTTTTATATACTGATATGAAAATATGGGTCTTATTTCCAATTAAAAGAAGTTTGTACAATGTAAGTTGTACACAAATTGCAGCGTGGCATCATCTGTATTTTAGAAATGGTACAAGTTTATTAATGAATGCTTAATTACCCCATCATTAATTGTACTAATATATGTTTCTC
Organism: Neomonachus schauinslandi; assembly: GCF_002201575.2. Lineage (NCBI taxonomy): Eukaryota > Metazoa > Chordata > Mammalia > Carnivora > Phocidae > Neomonachus > Neomonachus schauinslandi. The sequence continues at coordinate 81,843,519 of NC_058415.1, read as the reverse complement.
CTCACTGAAATTTTAAGTAATTAAAATCTGTATTTCAAAAACAAATATAATAGTACCTTTTCTTAACATTTTACAAGCTTATAAAGATTTTGTTATATATTTGCTAGGAGCAATAAAAGAAAGATCTGTATTAAGGGTGTTTCCTGCAATACTGTTGTTTTTTAATTCTTTGATAAAGTAGGATAAAGCAAATAAATATATTGCGGTTATTGTATTTAAGATATTCAATATTAGAAACATATATAAATGTAAAAGAAGAAAACTCTGTAATGTGAAATTACTATTGAAAATATGTGAATGAACTCAACTGACTGAAGGATCATCAATGCTAAAGGATGCTAAAACCATTAGTTAGAAAGTTGTTGAGGAACAGGGTATTTGGAAGTTGCCAAAGAACCACCCCAAATAGTACTTGCTAAATGCAAAAACTACTTTTACAAAGGAGAAATCCAGTGGTCACCACCTTAACCCAGTGATCACACTTCCCAGGAACAGCAGAATACTACATGATATCATGTGCCCCCTGATTTAGCAGTTGAAGATCTCCAGTACAGAAAGCATTTCCATATTTTTCACCTTGAGAGGTTCAGTGGTTTACTGCATATGTGTGCGTATGCCTGTGTATGCAGGCATGCACACGCACACACACACACCCCAAAGAGAAATAAGAGGCTCAGGTTTCTAATATGGTCATACTAATAACTTGTCTATGTGATGTTGGCCGCATACTTCATCTTGTAGACATCAGCTTCATTTATAAAATAATTTCATAAAAGATTCTAAGACACCTAGAATCTCTTTGGCAATAAAATTCTGTAATTCTATAGTTTTAAGAATGCTTAGCTCGTCTTAAATTCACTTTACGTTACTGTTGGAAAACCTAGTCTTCAGACCAGTTTTTTCCTCTTTTAGTAAACAATATTCTAAATATTTAAATCCAAGAAAACAATTATTTCTGCATTATTTTTTTTTTAAGTAGGCTCCACGCCCAGTGTAGGACTTAAACTCACGACGCTGAGATCAAGACCTGAGCTGAGACCAAGAGTCAGACGTTTAACCGACTAAGCCACCCAGGTGCCTCTTTCCCCACTAATTTTAAAAGTTTCTTCTCTAATATGATGCCATCTTAATATAATAATACTCACAGTTGGGAAGGCTTCCATGCTTAAGAGGAGTTACTGAGTCATCAGGTAATTTTAGTGATAGGAGAAACAATCAATTTTTAAACACGTATTAAAAATTTTTCTATAATTATTTTCCCATACTGACAACAACAGAAACTATATATATATTTTAAAAATTTGGTCTGCACCACTGTTTCCTTTTCAGTCTGATGAGAACTGCAAAAGGGTTAAAATTTTAAATTCTCCTTAATTTAAGTAAATCCTAAAAATACTCTTACAGAAAGACAGACAAAGGGAGGATGTTTCTACGGAAAGAATCCTGACTGAGAACGCTGAGAAAGCTCAGGTATGCATCTTGTTCACACAACATTCCATAAAATTGATTGTACATCTCTGGATCTATAAAACTGAAAATACTATCCTCGGTGGTTCACTGTAAAAATTATGTAAGACAGAAAAAGTCAAGGTAGCTTGTACAGTGATGGCCACAGTAGGCTCTCAACCACTGTAGCTATTACTTTTTAATGCCATGAATGTAAAGGAGGGAATAAACTTAGTTTATTGTTACAAGAAATGAGATTAACAGTGCTCTAAGTGCACTAAGACAGCGACAAGCTGCTCAAATTCTTCACACTCTCTCTCTTCTTTCCCATTCCCCACCCCTCACAAAACTCCTCCCCCCCCAAAATAAGACTTACCCAAATAAGGAAAAAAAATGAAAGATTCTCAGGAATTCCCTGCTCTCCTCCCTAGCTTCCACATATAAACTTCTGCTTTTTGCAAAGAAAATATTGACAACTTGGCCTATGTTTAGCTTGTAACCTTAACAGAGATTCTAGAGTAGCCTATTGGGCTAGGTCTCAGGTATATGTGTTTCTGGCTACTTTACTCTGCCTAAGTCATTTATTAGCCTACTTAAGATACATTATATTAGACCAAACCACATAAGTAATATTCCTGTAAACTCATGCAGTCTTTGAATATAAGGTTGTTTAAGACCTAAAGGGAAAAGCAAGATCAGAGGAATCTTATTTATGTTCACTAAGATTAAAGAGACAGAACTCTAAAGAGAATATGTTTTCTTACATATAATTTTGTTCTAAAATTATTATAGAATTAATTTCTATTTATCATCTCTTACTCTAGACACTTAAGAATCATCCCTACTCCCTAAATTTTTTTTTTTTTTAAAGATTTATTTATTTATTAGAGAGCAAGAATGAGAGAGAGTACATGAGAGGGGGAGGGTTAGAGGGAGAAGCAGGCTCCTTGCTGAGCTGGGAGCCCGATGCGGGACTCGATCCAGGGACTCCAGGATCATGACCTGAGCCGAAGGCAGTCGCTTAACCAACTGAGCCACCCAGGCGCCCCCTCTACTCCCTAAATTTTTAAAATAATACCTGTAAATTAGTTTTCTTTCTGAAGTGTTCTTCTTCTGGGACTAATCCACTAATAATAATCAATGTTGTTTTGATTTCATAACTTAGTATTTTTTTTTTAAGTAGGCTCCACGCCCAGAGTGGAGACCCGAACTCACAACCCTAAGATCAAGACCCAAGCTGAGATCGAGTCGGATGCCCAACTGACTGAGCCACCCAGGCATCTCAATGACTTAATATTTTTTATTCTTTCTCTGCCCCACTTAGGTTCCACAGTCCCTCTCAATAACAGGTAAAATGTATGAAGAACATACTATATGCCAAATGTGTTATATAGTTTCTCAATATCAAATAACACTATGAGGAAGATTCAATCACTGCCATTTTACAGCTGAGTAAACAGGCTCACAGAATTGAAGGTACTTGCTAGTCAGTGGTAATATCCATATACTCTGATTCCAAAGCCAACTTCTAGTTGATAAGCCTATGCTAATCCTTTTCTGCTGCCACAGTGAAGAGCTGGGAGAATAGTGCTAGGGCCCAGGTTTACTTTCTGTCTCCTAAGACAACACTGAAGAGAAATCTCTATTCCTGTTCTGTTTGCCACCTTTTTCTAACTATAACCAAAAGGGCTAACTTGGATACACTGAACTAAAATATTTATTGCTATCAGAAAGTATACTCAAGTAAATCCACAAGCAACACTGTAATTTTGTAAAACTCAAGAATGAAGTTACATGTCAATAAAATCAATTCAGCAACTATTTATAGAGAACTACTATGTTTTAGATGCTTGGGATAAATCAGTGAACGAGGCAGATCAGGAACTTCTACTGCCTTAGTAGAGGTTTCTAACAGAGAAAATAGATAATAAGCAAAATAAAATTAAGTATATTATGTGATATCCTGGAAGTTAAGAGCAGACAAACTGCAGTGTTACATGTGGCAGTCAGGCATTATTAAGATGTCAATCTGAGCACAGATTTGAAGAAGATGAGGACCTGAAAGAGATGAATAATAGCAAGTGGGAAATGGGAAGAGCATTAAGGCAGAAGAAACAGTTAATAGCGAAGGCCCCGAGAACATGGCTAGAGCAGAAGAAGCAAGGAAGAAGAGCAGTAAGAGAGAAATTAGTTGATGGTATAACAGGCAGTAGATCACATAGGGTCTTAGAAGCCACTGAAAAGGACTCTGGCTTTTACACAGAATAGGTTTAAAGAGTTATGAGCAGAAAAGTGATCTGATTTGATCTTAGGCTGCTGTGTTGAGAATATATGAAGCGGGGGGCAAAAAAAGAAACAGGGAGATGTGAAGAGGCTACTACAGTAGCTCAGGTAAAGGTGACAATTCAGATGAGGTTAGTGTAATCTAAATGCTAAGCAGCAGCCAGAGTCTAAATAGATTTTGAAAGTAAATAGAATTTCCTGACTGACTGGATATGGGATGTGAAAAATGAAAGTAAAATTCTTGGCCTCAGCAACAATTAGGAGAAGATGTCCATGAACTGAGACAGTAAAGACAGGTAAGGAGAGCATTCTAGGGATTGGTGGGGGGGTGAGGTAAATTTGAGATGTCCTGAAGGCTAAGTGAAAGAGGGATAAGGAAGGGGGGAGTGATCATCCGTGTTATATACTGCTCAAAGGCCAAGGACTATGAAGACTCAGACTGACCACTAGATTTAGCAATTTAGGTCACTATGGACTTGATTTTTTTTTTTCAAGAAGTTTTGATACAAAGGAAAGCAAAAGAAAGGAAAAGTAGTGGGCATCTGAGGCCAAGAAAAGCTAAAAGGAAACAGATTTCATCTACTGCCCACCACAGGTAAAATAAGAGTATGGAATGTGACCAAATTAACTGACAGATTTTTTTTTTTTAAACTGATACTCAGAAGAGACCATAACATAATAGACTATAATAATCTATTATTAAAAATGTCTAACATATAATCCAAAATTGCTAGACAAAGAAACAGGACAATGTGACTCACCAGACTTTAGAATTAGCAGTTAAGGATTTTTAAAGTAGCAATATTATAATTATGCTCAAGGATGTAAGAGAAAATCTTCTTGAAAGAACAAAGAGGAAATCTCATAAGAAAATAGAAATTATAAAAAAAAGAACCAAATGGACATTCTAGAAATAAAAAGTACAAGATCTGAAATTAAAAAAAAAAATTCATTGAATGAACTTAACAGAAAATTGGGGATGATAAAAGAAAGGGGCAAGCCAGCTTTAAGACATGTCAAAAGAGAGTTAAAATGATATCCCACCTGAAGAAAAAACAGAAAAAAAATTATTTAATTAAAAACAGAGCCTTAGAGATCTGCGGGATAATATCAAAAGGACTAAAATATATGTAACTGGAATCCTATGAGAGAAAAGAGAGATGGGGCAGGAAAAAAGGTTGAAAGGAATAACAAAGCAGATTTTCCTCAAAATTGGTCAAAACAAAACAAAACAAATATTTAAACAAATTTAAAAATTCAAGAAGCTCAGGGGCGCCTGGGTGGCTCAGTAGGTTAAGCATCTGCCTTCAGCTCAGGCTCCTGGGATCCAGCCCCGCATCAGGCTCCCTGCTCAGGGGGGAGCCTGCTTCTCCCTCTCCGGCTTCTCCTGCCTGTGTGCCCCCTCCCTCCCTCTCTCTCTGTGTCAAATAAATAAAAAAAAATTTAAGAGGCTCAGCAAATCACAAGGAAGACAAAGAATACCATGCCTAAGGCACATCATATTTAAATGTCTGAAAACCAAAGATAAAAAATAATTTTAAAAGCAGCCAGGAAACAATGACTCATTCCATACAGAGAAACAATATCAATAAATGCATGCTGACTTCACATGGGAAACAATGAGAGCCAGGCAACTGTGAGAGGACATCTCTAAAGTGCCAGAAGAAAAAAAATGTCAACCCAGAATCCTACAGCCAGTGAAAATATCCCACTGGAATGAGGGTGAAATAAAAACATTTTCAGATAAAGAAGTCTAAGAGTTAATGACTTCAGTAGATCGACACTAAAGGAAATGTTAAAATAAGTTCTTCAGACTGAAGGCAAGTAAGATCAGACAGGAACCTGGTTCTTGAGGAAGAAATGAAGGGCAAGAAAAATGATAAATACGTGGAGAAAAATGAAAGACAATTCTTCCTCTTAATATGTTTAAAATACACATGACTGTTTAAAGATATAAGTGATAGCTTGATGATAAATCAGCCTCAAAAATAGTTTCTCCTTTCTTATCTATACCTCCCTCCCATATTTATAGAAAAGTGTAGTACCTGTTTTAGTTTCAAAAAGAAATTTTCAGTAGTACTACGTTTGCTGAAGGGCCAGAATAATCTTTCATTAGGTGAGCAAACACGGACTTTTGTCTCTATGAGAAATCGAACAGGCTCCTGTACTTCTGTTATTACCAAATCAACAGCTGTGGTCATAAACAGCACTTTATCTAGAGAGAGAGGAGGGGGAGAAGCAAATAAAAAAATGGAAATATCTTTGCTCATACAATTAATGTAAAAGTAATTACTTTTCTCACAAACTTTCAAGATAGCTTAAGGTGATCCATTAATTAAATCAAAATCTAAAATAATCAGATAAATTGCTGTTTTGAAAACTTTTTCTGTATTGAGAATTCTTTGCTTGGGTAGACTCCTTGGAATTAGTGACAGCATTACATAAAAGTTTATGAAATGTTCTGTCAGACTGATCTGCAAAAGTGGCATACGGCCTCTTCATGCCACTCTCACCAACATTGGGAATTCTCAACTTTTAAAATCTTGGCTAACTTATCCATTTATCTATAGTGCTATGAGTAAAAAGAAAAAATGAAGGGAAAAAAAATAAATGCTCAACAGGAGGCACTAGTTAAAGCAAATAATGTTACATTTTCAGGATAGAATATTATACAGCCACTAAATGGCATTCAGGAAGAGTAGGAAATAACTTGAAAAAGGTGGTTTCTGCACAAAATATCTGAAAAGCTACATATGAAACTGGTCACAATGGTCCTCTTGGGGTGGGGCCCTGAGGACTATGGTCAATTTTTACTTTCCCCTCTATATCCTTTTAATTTTTAACCATATGTGCATATGTTAAAAATAAAATTTAGAATTCTGTATATAAATAAGTACATGAATAGAAAAGGAAGCAGGGAAGTGAAAAATTGAGAAGGAGGGAAAAATAAGTGGGGAAAAATGATACTTTGTTAATACAAGGTCAAATTTAATAATAAACTCAAAGATCTATACAAATCCTTTGGTTTCACCAGAATTAAAAAACACTGATATTTGTCAAATAAGTGGTCCTAAGGCCTGGGTATCTTTTTGGGACCAAAATTTCTGTTCATGGTATCAATAATCTGCATCACCTTTAGGAGTTTCTTCATTTACAACTTGAAAAGGTAGAGATTTTGGATTCCAGCTCCCAGTGATAACATAGGACTTTCCATCCGAACTTTTGCCCATAGATTCCTAAAGAAAATAGTAAAAACAAACATTAATGCCAAAATAAAGGAACAACAGCTAGCTCCCATTTTGCTGCCTTTAAAAAACAGGAGTCACGAAAATGTAAAAATATGAAAGAGGGTCAGATATTTTTTAAAAAATAGAAATATATGTGAATGAGACGACTGCAGTTAAAGATGTGCCAATTATTTATGCAATTGCTCCTGAAAAATTATAAAGTAAATGCTTACAAATCATATCAAATTCTACAAATTTAGAGAAATTTACCACCTGAATCTATGCTGAATTCTTCTGTCAAGTGCATAATTATCACATAAATTTTAGTTTTGAAAATAAAGATTTTCACATAATAGCAACAATACTAATACCACCTACTTTTAAAAAACTCATGATAGTTTGTAAACACTTCCCTCATGAACTCTCTGATTCCAACTTCAACCTTAAATTATAAACAAGGATTATTCACCATTATACAGTGAAGAAACCGAGGCTGAGACTAAATAGGTCTAAGGTCAGACTAGTAAATATCAAGTCAGAAATAAGGAAATTCTTTATCTTTGTTTATTGCTATTATAGCTCACAAGAACACCTTCACAAAAGTGCTTTACCATCAGATTCAAGTGAGATAAAGTGAAACCTTTATCAAGGAAATAGTGTATAACCCTAAAAAGAAAAGCAATCCTTACCAAATCTAACAAGTGCATGTCACTATTTCGTACATCTTTTCCTGGGCTAAGGAGAAGACCAAAACACCTGCAAAGAAAGAACAGGCATAAATTTGGAAGAAAGATAACAGAAAAAAGATGTGTAAACTAGGTCATTTAAAATTCTTATTGATGGATAGGGTGCCTGGGTGGCTCAGTTGGTTAAGCGACTGCCTTCAGCTCAGGTCATGATCCTGGAGTCCCGGGATCGAGTCCCGCATCGGGCTCCCTGCTCAGCAGGGAGCCTGCTTCTCCCTCTGACCCTTCCCCCTCTCATGTGCTCTCTGTCTCTCTCATTCTCTCTGTCTCAAATAAATAAATAAAATCTTTAAAAAAAATAAAAAAATAAAAAAAAATAAAATTCTTATTGATGGATAAAGGACACATTAAAATTATCAATAAATTAGCATTGCCCAAATAACCTTACTTCTTTTACTTACAGAAACAAATTCTCTTGTCTTTTATTATCACATAGTTGAAGTCAGCATATTAGCTGATGATTTATGAGAGCTAATTCAAAGTGAACTAAGTATTCACTTCAATAACCAAAAGAATTCCCCAGAGGACAAAATTTTTGCAAATATATTTTTGAATACAGTATATGGTTACTCCACTGGATTGATAAAAATGAGAATTTATATTTAAGCTGAATTTACTAAAAATGTTTACCTTTCAATGGCCAGTTCTTTATTAGTTGTTTGTTGCACATAGATGACAATCTTCTTATCAGTTCCTTGGCGAAGTTTAAAGCACTGTCTGTCCTTCTCTTTAGGAACTGCACTGTAGAACAACATGTTTCATTAATTTTGCAAAGTATTTTCTTGTGACATATACTAGAAACAACCTCTCTTGAATCTAGGGTTCTTTTGTATGCCTGGTTTTCAAGTCATCACAGAAATTTAAAAATCATCATCTACCTCTTGATGTGAAAATATTATCACTACTGTATGTAATCCACTAAACAATTTATAAGAGCTAGAAAAAACTCATATGCTCCCTAAAATGTGATTTAATTTAATTTTCTGTTGTTGTGAAATTAAGTTAGATATCTGTAAAGCACTTAGCATGGCATCTAGCACATAGGCATTCAAAAAAACATTAGTTTTCTTTCCTTTCAATTTAGTCACTTTTTTTTTTTTACAAATATTTATTGCCTTATTTGTTTAAATATGTAATAAAGAAAAAATACTTAATCATACATCCTTTGAATTCCAAAAAAGGTACCTTCAAAAAATAACAGAGATAAGGAAAATAAGGCCAACAGTAAGCTTTTGCTTAATGCTTCCCTTAAGCAGTGATAACCTTATTATTCACATGTGCAATAACTATAAAAATAATACTAATGATATACTTAAACATCACCTTAAGAAAAAAGTTGAAAATATTCTTAAAATTAGAGTTTACCAAAATAATCCCCTACTCTCCCACACACCACTTTCTCTGGCTCCTTTGTTCTCAAAAGCAAACATCTGCCAATGGCAATCAGCCAACATGCAGCAAATACAAATTATGTCTTCATACTGTACAACTTTAAAATAATGGTAGCAAAACCATTAAAAGATACTATAAAAGACTACATGAGAGTTCTAGGTACCTACTCAAACTAAAAAGTGGCTCTGAAAAATTAAATTAGTTTTCTGTTTTTTGTTTTTTTTAAAAAATAAAATTAGTTTGAAGACCATCTGTACTTATGGAGTAACCAATTCAAAAACACTCTATGAAACTAAGATAAGAAAATCAAAGAGTCAGGGTGCCTGGCTGGCTCAGTTAGTGGAGCATGTGACTCTTGATCTCAGGGTTGTAAGTTCGAGCCCCATGTTGGGTACAGAGATTACTTTAAAATAAAATCTTAAAAAAAAAAGAGAGAGAGAAAAGAAAAGAAAACCAAAGAATCTTAGCAAAGGAGTCTGGAAATGACAAACATTCGCAAAGAAAACTTCTGCAAACCAAACTTAAATATTTATGACTGACAGAATTTTCACCTATAAGGATATAGACAGGTCTCAATTTTCAACTGATAACAGATACACTAGTCTTTATGTTCTGCGTATGCTGACACAGAAATAAATATAATCCCATCTCTTAGCAGTATTTAAAACAACAACAGATATACAGTTCTCTCTGGTGCCCTAATGCTGAAGTACAAGGAAAAGCCACATTAACAGGAAGCAGAGTGGAGACTGTAAGCAGTGAAGTTCACTTCACTGCTGTCAGGGAGTTTAGATTATATTTCTAGTCTTGTCATCGTATCACTGAATAGATCCACCCCAATAATTTTACATTGGCTTCCTACTATATAAATTACAATACTGAGATCCAGGCTTAACATCCCTGGGCTTCTTTACCTATAAAACAAGTATCAAATACCCAGCATACCTAATAGAGTTATATGGTAGAATAAATAAGACAAAAAAGTGCTTTGAATGGTATAAATGAAAACGCTCCACCTTCCTAGGGGCTAAATTGAAAGTAGGTTTCTAACATTAATAATGTAAGAATTATACTTTTTCAAGGATGAAAAGAAGAGCATTAATTCTTGTCACAACACTTTGTATTTATGTTAGAGTAAAACCACAATCTATCTTGTGCTATGGTTACTTACATATACCTGTATTTTTTGGATAGGTGCTAAATCATATGGTACATCACTGTATCATGTTCTTAATGAAATACAACAAACATACAACATTATATTAATTTGAGGTGAATAACAATGCTTTGACATTTGTATATATTGTGAAATGCATATTTTAATTATTCTGGTGAACATTTAATTTCCACTTTTTAATTTTGTTATTATAAACAGTATTAAAGGGGAACATCCATCTTGATAATTCTTTAAGTACCTCGATGATGTTTCTGCAAAATAAATTCCTGGACATATTACAGAATCACTGGAAAAAAAACAACTGCATTTGGCCAGTTCAAATTTGATAAAGAGAGGCTTACTTTTCAATAAGTTCATCACTATAACAAGGCCACAAAACACTATTTTCTACTATAAACTACAAATTCAATAAAACCATGTAACAAAAAAAGAACAAAGCCCTGACAAATGTGAAAAGCAAAACGACCATCTAGGGGTTTTCTGTATAGCATTTCCTTGGTATGAAGGTGAACAGAACAGGGATGTTTGTGATTACGATCATTCTACCTTGAACATGCCTGAGTTCAGAAGCAAGAGAACTAGTTCTAGTGCTTCTGAGAGATCTTAGACATCGTTCCTATTTGTAATTGAAATTTATAAACGGGATCTACATAAATTTCTTTACTAAAGGGGAAAAATGCAGTTTAAAGAAACTTTTGTTCTTTAAAAAGGAAAAAAATTCTTACAAACTTTACAGATTATAATTTCCACTTCCTGGGGCAGGCATACATACTGTGGGAAGCAGCACATCCCAACAGTTGCTGTGAGAACAGAAATACAGCTGATGAGAGGGCACAGACATAGTGTCTAATACTTCAGTGCACAAATCAAAGTTGAAGCTGCATTGTACATGAAATCGGCCACCAGATGGCATGAGAATTCCAAAAGTTTTTGCAGGGAGACCAAGAGTTCTCAGTTGTTCAAATAAATAAACCAGTCATCATTCTGCTAATATGAAAGGAAAACAGTAGAAATCACCCATATTTTAATGCTATTTTATTTTACCCATTTTATGAGGTAATCATGAAGGAAACTTTGTGCAACTGTCAATTATGATCCAAGAAGCACCTAATGTGTGATATGGGTTAAAAACAAAACAAAAAAACCAATCATCTTGTGACCGTAGTATTTTAACGTTAGAAACACTTTAAGAGTTTAGCCAGCTTATTTTCTAAGTAAGGGAACTACTGCCAGGAAATATAAAGAAACTTGGAAAAGTTCACAGTGTTAATAGCAGCAATAATTAACTAAATCTAAGTCTTTATTTCTATTCTAGGGTTCTTTCCACTACTCAAAAGAAGTACCATTTTACTTAAAAGCCCAAACCAGTTATTTCTGACCCTATATGCAAGGTTAAGACTTCAGACACAGACCTCATTTCTCCTCATCCCCAATGTGTTCAGATAAACTATAATGGAAAACCTGATGTCAACAGCCTTAAGATCTTTAGATTATTAAAACAAATTAACCAGCTACAAATCCACCGGGCTTAGCTTCTGTCATATTTCATATCAGCAGTCAGCCAGTTACTTTGAGTCTAGAAGAACAAAGTAACGTGACATATTTCCCCACACGAAAGAATTTTTTAATAGCTTTAAAATTCTTCAAATCTTGCCTCTTGAAGAGAGAAATTAAGAAAACAGCGCCATTTACAACTGCACCAGGAACAGTAAAATACCAAAGCAGTGAAAGACCTATGCTCTGAAGATAACACAAATAAACAAAGATATTCCATGCTCATGGATTGAGAGAACATGTCCGTATTACCCAAAGCAATCTACAGATTTAATGCAATCTCTATCAAAATACCAACAGCATTTTTCACAGAACTATAACAAATAATCCTAAAATTTGTACGGCATCATAAAAAACTCTAAATTAGCCAAAGCAATCTCAAAAAAGGAGAAAAGTGAAGGTATCAAAATCATGGATTTCAAAATGTATGACAAAGCTGCTGTAAGCAAAACAGTATGGTACTGGCACAAAAACAGGCACATAGATCAATGGAAAAGAACAGAGAGCCCAGAAATAAACCCACAATTATATGGTCAATTAATCTTGGACAAGGAGTAATGAATATACAATGGGAAAAAGACCGTCTCTTCAACAAATGGTGTTGGGAAAACTGGACAGCAACATTCAAAACAATGAAACTGGACCACCTTCTTACAAAATAAACTCAAAATAGATTAAAGACCTAAATGTGAGACCTGAAACGGTAAAAATCCTAGAAGAGAGCACAGGTAGTAACTTCTCTGACACTGGTCATAGCAACATTTTTCTAGATATGTCCCCTAAGGCAAGGGAAACAAAAGCAAAAATAAACTATTGTGACTACATCAAAATAAAAAGCTTCTGCACAGTAAAGGAAACAATCAACAAAACTAAAAGCCAACCTTCTGAACTGGAGAAGATATCTGCAAATGATATATCCAATAAAGGGTTTGTATCCAAAGTATATAAAGAAATTATACAGGATGCCTGGGTGGCTCAGTCGGTTAAGCACCTGCCTTCGGCTCAGGTCATGATCCCAGGGTCCTGGGATCGAGTCCCGCATCGGGCTCCCTCCTCGGTGGGGGGCCTGCTTCTCCCTCTGCCTGCTGCTGCCCCTGCTTGTGTGCTTGCTCTCTGACAAATTAAATAAAATCTTAAAAAAAAAAAAAAAAAAACTTACACAACTCAACACCCAAAAAACAAATAATCCAATTTAAAAAAGGACAGAAAACATGAAAAGACATTTCTTCAAAGATGACATACAGATGGCCAACAGACACATGAAAAGATAGATGCTCAACATCACTCATCATTGGGGAAATGCAAATCAAAACCACAATAAGATACCACCTCACACCTGTCAGAATGGCTAGTATCAAAAAAGACAAGAAATAACAAGTGTTGGTGAGGATGTGGAGAAAAAGGAACCCTCGTGCACTACTGGGGGTAATGCAAACTGGTGCAGCCATTGTGGAAAATAGAACTACCTTATGATCAAGTAATTTCCCTACTGGGTATTTACCCAAAGAATATGAAAACATTAATTCCAAAAGATACATGCACCCCTATATCTACTGCAGCATTATTTAAATAGCCCAATCAGGAAAGCAGCCCAAGTGCCCATCAGTAGATGAATAGATAAAGAAGATGTGGGGTGTGTGTGTATACACACAAATGCATACCATGGAATATTACTTAGCCATAAAAAAGATATAAAAAAATGGAAAGAAAGAAATCAGCTTTCTTCTGACTGACTTATTTCACTTAGCATTATAACCTCATCCATGCTGTTTCAAATGACAAGATTTCATCTTTTTTTTTTTTTTTTTTTTTTTGGGGAGAGAGAGAGAGTGAGAGAGAGAGCGCAAGAGGGGGTAGGGTTAGAGGGAGAAGCAGACTCCCCGCCGAGCAGGGAGTCCCATGTGGGACTCGATCCCGGGACTCCGGGATCACGACCCGAGCCGAAGGTAGTCACTCAACCAACTGAGCCACCCAGGCGCCCGATTTCATTCTTTTTTATGGCTGAGTAATATTCCATTATATATATCACATCTTCTTTATCCATTCATCTATTGATGGACACTTGGGCTGCTTCCATAATTACAGAAAGACAAATACCATATGATTTCACTTACACATGGAATTTAAGAAACAAAAGGAACAAAGGAAAAAAGAGACAACCCAAAAATCAGACTCTTAACTATACAGAACAAACTGATGGTTACCAGAGGGAGGGAGGTCAGTGGGATGGGTAAATTGGTGATGGGGATTAAGAAACCACTTATTGTGGTGAGTGCTGAGTAGTGTATAGTTTTTAAATCTCTGTATTATGTACCTGAAACTAATATAACACTGCATGTTAATTATACTGAAATTAAAATTTTTAAAAAATTAAATAAAAAAAAAATCTTTCCTCTGCAAATTTGCCTATTTCCTTTTCTTTATCATTTATAATATAAAAAAACTCTACCTATAAAAGCAATCATTTTATACATGAAAGTTATATAATGTGACCCAGAGTTTCCCTTGAACCACAGATACAGCATGTTAATACAAAGTTGAAAAAAAAAAAAAAAACAGATACCCTACCTAATATACCTTTAAAATACCCTACCTAAAATAACCTTTACCATCATCTTCTTTTATTTCTAAAGACACAGAGAAGGTAAAGATGTCACTGTCAGGAGTTTGGGGTGCAGCAGTTGCTGAAAGTGGGGTCTGCTTGGCGGAACGGCGGAAGGCAGTGGCAAAACTGTAAAGTATCCGGCTTACCTACAACAGACAAGTTAGAAAATGGGCTGTTACCAGAAAAAATAAAATACCTTTATTAAGGCTAAAGGTTACCTATTTTGTGTGTGTGTTGGGGGTGGGGGATAATTCATCTTCCCCCATTGATTTCTTTTGGTAAATAATATGTTAGGCCTAGAAAGCAAGCAACACTAAAAATGGCCAGAGAAGGGGTTTTAAAAAAGAAATGGTTATAAACACAAGAAATCCGACTGAAAAATAATTTCCAAAATTGTTAGGAACAATCTGAATATATTTATTATAAATTAAAAAAAAAAATCCTACAGGATTAGCTTTAAAAGAACAGTTTGGAAATGTGTCACTCCTGAAACCAAGAGGCCTATATCAAGAAGCAGTCCTAGTCTCTGACACTCTTAGCAACAAGGTTCTGGTTACCCAAACTTCTAGTTTCTTTATATTTCAGCCCATCAGGCTGGAATGAATAAAACAGCAAAGTATTTCATTTGGCTTATTAAGTGACCATAATAAATACTGCAATTAACTTCAACACAGTGAGGGTACAGGTGAAGTTTCATTTACAGACACTTTTCTGGTGAGGACTTACAGCTTCTTGTATTTCGCACCGGAAGACGTGTATTCTGAAGAGCTCTGCATTGTAATGACTTTCAGTGAAAGCAAAACAGTCACTCTCGGGAGTTCCGTCATGCCCTCTGACACAGAACAGGATTTTGTAGATAGGGTAGTTTGCTATTTCAGTGTTTGTCTGAGGATCTAAGAGTCTGTTCAGGAAAAAAAGTTACGAAGAGCTTAGAGAGATTATGGACTATTTTCACTATATCCATATTATGATTCGAGACTCATCTTTCTAGCAAGATCATATAAACCACTTTTGGTGTGCTAATCATATTAATCTTAAGTTTTTTTGTTTTTGTTTTTTTTAATTTATTTGACAGAGAGAGACAGCGAGAGTGGGAACACAAGCAGGGGGAGTGGGAGAGGGAGAAGCAGGCTTCCTGCCGAGCTGGGAGCCTGATGCGGGGCTTGATCCCAGGACACTGGGAACATGACCTGAGCCGAAGGCAGACGCTTAACGACTGAGCCACCCAGGCGCCCCAATCTTAATAAATAAGTCATATGTGGAGGCGCCTGGGTGGCTCAGTCGTTAAGCATCTGCCTTTGGCTCAGGTCGTGATCTCAGGGTCCTGGGATCGAGGCCCCGCATCGGGCTCCCTGCTCAGCAAGAGGCCTGCTTCTCCCTCTCCCACTCCCCCTGCTTGTGTTCCCTCTCTCACTGTGTCTCTGTCAAATAAATAAATAAAATCTTCTTAAAAAAAAAAGTCATATGTGGATTCCTGAAGTTACTAATTACATAATTCCATGGTACTAAAACCTACATAATCTTATGTTTTAGGGAGGCAAGCAGAAAGACAAAGAATAAGTACACAGGTTTCCTATATAGTCTGTACCTAAATAAAGACTAGATCAATGGGTAAATTAGACTACCAAAATGATCATTAAAGCTGTGTTTCTCATTACCTCCTAAAAAATGACCTAATCTGCTTTATTATTTAAAAAAAATAAAAAACTGATGTGCTTTCTCAGAGTGAAACATATTCTTCTGATTCATGGCAAATAAGAGTGTACAAAATGTTAACACCTAAAAAAAGATAATTACTAAAATCAAAAGGATGCCATTCACTGAAAATCAAAGGTGTGTCATTCATTCAAAAATGTATTGGTTCAACAAATACTTAAATGATACCTACAATATTTCAGGTTCTATTCTGGACACTGAAGACACAAATATGAAAGTAATGAAAAGAAACTGCAATTTCAACACTAAATGGGCAGGGCCATTAATGAGGAAAGCCCAGGGGTCCCTGTGCATAATGGAAATACACAGGAAGGGGACCTAATTCACATTCAAAGGCATTTTGATGAAAACTCTGGAAACATGGGCAAGAGAAACTGGTTTTTGTATGTCTACAGAATTAAAATGTATCAGAACAAAGTATAACTTCAGTTGGGCAATAACTACTAAGAAGGACATAGAAATGAGCACTAAATAAATTTTACGAGAAGTTTCACATTAATAGGGGCACCTGGGTTGCTCAGTCTATTAAGCGTCCGACTCCTGATTTTGGCTCAGGTCATGATCTCAGAGTCCTGGGATCAAGCCCTGCATCAGGCTCCATGCTCAGTGGGGAGTCTACTTGAGGATTCGCTCTCTCTCTTCCTCTGCCCCTCCCCCCACTCGTGTGTGCATGCTCTCTCTAAAATAAATAAATCTTTTAAAAAATGCTGATTCTGATATGTCAATATTATTATTATTGATTCTAATATGTTCTGTTAGATTCAATATGAAACTTCATATTGAACTATTGTGTCAAGCTAGCATCTGTACTGGTGGAACAGGGAAAATATAAATTGTCAGGCATACTTTCAGGTCAACATATTTCAATATGTTATCTCCAAAACATTTAAATTTTAATGTACCACACACAACTAGGGTGGGGAAGAATATAAAAAACTGTTCAAATGAGTGACTAATTTTCATATGGGTCACAATCCTTGAAGACATAAGTGCCAGGTGAATTAAACATTACATGAATGAAATAATTATGTATTTTGTTCACTACCGCTTCTTTCTAAATCTATAGGTCAGAAATCTGATCTGAACATTTCAAGAAACTGGTCTTACCTCACAGTTCCTTCAGATACATTCGGCACTGACAGGGTTACATCTAGTGAAATCTGACACTGGCTTCTTAAGATGGACATCATCCTTAAGGCTTCCACTTCACTCCTGGGAGCATTTACTGAGGCACAGCCTAAATAAGTTAGTTTGCTGAAAACTACACTGTCCTCATCAGCAGCTGGTGTGAAAGGACTTGACCCTTCAGAATCTGAAAGAAATGGTAATGGAGGGTTACTTTCATTTTAGTATTTTGTTGACATGAATACCAAGTAAAAACCTAAAAGTTACACTTAGGTCTACAATTAAGAACTAATGAGATAATATGTCATTGCCCCAGAAGAACTGCCCATTAAAGCCAGAAATTTCACATTAAAACTCTGTCACTAATACCAAAATTTTTAGGGATTGCTTTACTGTCAATCCCAAATCTAAAATGTGATCTGAGGTTAGATTTGATTTACATTTTTGCCTCTTCTCATTTGTTTTGACTTTATAATTTACATTTAGGTCAAAAATACATTTAGTATTTTGCCACTGTGAAAAATCCTATCTCTGTCTTCTTCCTGATCTGTATTGCTTTATTTCTCTCACTCATCATCTTAGCCACTTAACGTTCTCCCAATACCCCTGGTTTCCCTTTCCCAATAAAGCTGCATGGTTTTAACACTCTACTTTTCCCAACGAGCCTTTATAATTCCCCTATTCCTCCTCTTCTGTGGTGCCTTTCGACTCACTTTTAAAAAACCTGCCAACTACTCCCAAAGAGCTATCTATACAGGCCTGCAGCAAATATCTCTTCCCCTAGCATTATTCTTCCACATCTCCAACACTGTACTCAAATTCCTTCTTTCTTGGAAAAATCTTGAAACATTCTGAAATAAGACTTCCTCAATGTCATTTAACTGCTGTTATCTCTTTCTTTGATATCAATGACATACATTTAAAGGGAAATGAGAATGGTACGTATACCTACCCTTCTCACATCCTCCTAAATCTAGAATCTGAACATTCTAGAAAACACAGATAATGGTTTTTGCTTGCTCTGAATCAAACCTGGTACAGGGTAGGCACTCACATATTAAAAACAATAACCTTCAGTTAAGCAAGCAATGCAGCAGTCCTAACCTCCTTGTCCAGGTTTCACTGGCAAGCTCATCTCTGGTTTTTGGAGCCCTACTAATGGCACAGGGTTAATGGTGGACGAAGCTGAGAGTTGGTTAGAAAGAGGTCCATCTCCTTCACCATCCAGTTGTGACCTTTCCACAAGCTCCTTGTCCCCTGGCTGGTCGTCCATTGGAGGATCCATCAGCACATCTGCTAGCTCTTTTTGCAGCTGCTGCTCACTTCCATTCCCTATAATCTAAGGGTCACAAATACATGCAATCAGCAAAGTGAGAAAGAAAGGCCAGGACTAATTCAAATGGGTCCGTATTCTAGAGAAAATCGTCAGCATTTCTTTTGATACAAAGATATCTTCTGAATGTTTTTTAAAAACAGAATAAATCAGGATCTGCAATAAATAAGAGCTGCAGCTGCTCTCTTAATTCTTAGTTTTTCATGGAAAAAGTGTATAGTGAATTTGAGACTACTGCCCAAAAATGTATGCGACAGTGTTCCTGAAACTTTTCTACAGTGGCCTCAACTAACAATTAAAATATCTGTAATCTTACTTGTCTGGTGAGAAATAATATGTTAAGAGGAGTATCTTTAGGGGCTTCTCTAATCTTTAAGAAACAGGGAAAATGTGTTTGCTTGCAAAAGTTATCATAGAAACAGACTGATTAGGTAATAAATTTTCACACGTATTTTACCACTCCTACTATAAGTCAGTCTCTTGTAATTCTAAGGGAGACTCCTCTGCTATGAACAGTTTCTTAAAGTTCTGAGGCACCTGAATAAGGCTGGTATGTATAAAATGGCCTGAGGAGAAGCATTCCATTTCAATAATGTCAAGTGTTTTTCTAGAGTCATGATGGTTTATTATTAGTTGCTCAATAAGGAAGTAAACAAGTGCAAAATCAAGTGAAGACTGACCAATGCTAAGGAAAACCACAAGTTTCAAAACCCAGTATTGTCACTAAATGCTTATTCAAGAAACACTAAAAAAAATTTAACAAAACAATTTAGAAAAAGTCATGATCAAGAAAGGGGGCTGATTTAGGAGGCTTTCTGAAGACTAAAACCTGACAAAAAGTTAAAACGGGTGGGGCTAGGAGATTGTTAAAGAGAATGAGGTCTTTCTGGTCAAAAACACATAGACGTTAGAAGCAAAATTCCAATAATAACAGACATACCTCTGGACTACAAAAGAACTCAGTTCAAACATTTTTTTATAACTCTATAAGCTTCAAGTTCCTTTGGCTGTAAATTATAATTGAGAAACAGTCTCAAGTCTTTTTTTGCTGACATTTTCCCAGCGAAATCTAACATGTCAGCTACTCTTGCCTTGGAAATAAGGGCCACACAGGTGTTCAGCCTTGTGGCTTCAGTGACAATGTCTATTTCCCTGAACTTCATTTTATGTTTACAGTTACTGCTAATGGAACAAGTGGGTCAAGTAATTTTAATTGTTTGTTATGCCTGATCCTACACATCCATGAATGAAAATTTCTTCTTTCAGAAGTTCTACTTTCAGAAGTTTTTTAAGCCATCTAAAAAACAAACCACAGCTTAGTTCTAATTACCCTTCATTCTTTCAGAACTTGAGAGCAATTACTCCATCACCTGCAGTAAACAAAAGATAGTCTAATTGAACCTAAACTGTTTTCCAAGGGGAAAAAGAACGTAAGTAGGATAGTTAGAGCTTCCTGAACACAAATGGAAAAAAGATATTAGACTCCATGTTTGTGCAATTAGTAATTTTAACTGGGGAGACTATCACCAAAAGAGCAAACTAAATCAAAGAGAAGACAATATATTTTACATGTTACAAAGTACTGTTTTGTTCTTTGGTTTATAGGGTAATTAAGCTCAAGTTTTCTGTTGGGTAGGCTGCCTACATTTTCATATATTCATCAATAAAAATACACCTAAGCCTGAAAGAAAACATGTTTATAAGCTTGTATTTTGTGTTTACACATGTTTATCTTGCATTCTTCTTTCGTTTATAAAGTCTATAAACATCAGAGCTGCCTTCTATTTCCTCAACTCTTCCTTAAAGACTAGGAAAAAGAAATGTATACACACAAATATGCTGATTTTTAAAAGCTGTTTAAAGACAGCAATGCAACATATGCTTTGGATGATTAGGGTCAATACAGTACTCAACAATTATGTTAGATTTGTGAACCTTCAATCTAATTTCAAAATTATTGTCTGTGACATTATAATATACATACTTAAACCAGTTAAGTTTTTTTTGTTTTTGTTTTATTTAAAAATATTTCTTTTATTAAGTAATCTCTGTGCCCAACATGGGGCTTGAACTCACGACCCTGATATCAAGAACTGCATGCTTGATTGACTTAGCTAGCCAGGCACCCTGTTTGTTTTTTAAAGATCTTATTTATTTATTTGAGAGAGAGAGAGTGAGAGAGAGATCATGAGCAGGGGGTAAATGGAGAGGGAGAAGCAGACTCCCCACTGAATACGGAGCCTAATGTGGGACTCAATCCCTGGACCCTGGGATCATGGCCTGAGCCGATGGTAGACATTTAACCAACTGAGCCACCCAGGCGCTCATCTGTTGTTCTCTTTTTAAAGACAGTTTTCCCTAGGCTTATCTAGGAAACATTCAGCAATGCCTTTCAGGGTTCTCAAACTTTGGCATGCATCAGAATCACCTGGAGAACTTTTAAGACGCAAACTGATGGGCCCCAACTGAATTCCAATTCAGTAAGTCTGGGTGGACCTGATAATCTGCATTCTTAAAAAGTTTCCAGGAGATGGTGATACTCCTAGTCTGGGGACCATGCTCTAAGAACTAACTTTAGGTTAATGGGTTTCTTTTTTTTTAATGTTCATGGCAGCTTTATTCCAGGTATTGATCTTGGGGAATGGATACACGGACTGTGGTATATTTAACAAATGGAGTGTTGCTCAACAACAAAAAGGAACAAATTCGTGACACAAGCAACACCATGGGTGAATCTCTAAAACATGCTGCGTGAGAGAAGCCTTGCGTAATGCAGCATGCACCATATGGTTCCAACTCTATGAAGTTCTAGAACAGGCAAAACTAATCCATGGTAGAAAAAATCATAGTAGTAGCTGTCTCTGCAGTTGGGTAAGAGGGCAGATTGAGAAGGAGCATGAGACATTTTGGGATAAGAGTAATGTCATTTTGATCGGAGTCTCCATTAAACAATTGTGCACGTTTGTCAAAACTTGGAGAATGTTTGCCTAAAATGTGCATATATCATTGTGCGTACCTAAAAAAATAGCTGTAAATAAAATGAAACTCTATTTAATGAAATGCATGTTGAAGTATTTAGGGGGAAGTGTTCTTAGCCATGACTACACAGCATAATAACAAATATTACCAGGAAGCATGTTAAAATTCAAATATGTGCTCCTCCCTCTGTCCCCTCATGTCCCAACCTAACAAGTAAATCAGTCTCAGAGGTAGAGCCTGGGCATAGGCATTTTGAAGAACCTCCACAGGTGATTTACAAAATAGTTGGCAGGCCAGATTAGGCCAGGAGACTGTAGTTTATTGACTCCTGGTATTGATGAATACTTAAACAAACCAACAACTACTTACCGCTATACTTCGTGTTGTAACAGAAAATAAACCCACTATTAGCAGGGTTTTCTGTTCCCTGATGCCAACAGCTTTCTTAACAGATAACACAATCAACTCTAAAATAACACACTGCAATATTAGTCAAAGGGTGGACAAACAGATCAATGGAACAAAACAGAATCCAGAAATAGACTGACACATATATGGCCAATTGGTTTCAATAAAGTTGAGAAGATAATTTAATGGAGAAAGAGAATAAAAGAAATGGGACTGGAACAATTAACTTGACATCCGTACCTATGCAAAAACATGAAGCTCAGCCAATACTTCACATCACATACTTTTGTATGTTAATGCAAAATGGATCACAGGTCTAAATGTAAATCCTGAAGCTATAAAACTTACAGAACAAAGGAGAAAATCTATGAAAATCCTGGAACACAGATTTTTAGTGACACAAAAAGTAGCATAAAAGAAAAAAAAATGATGGGGCGCCTGGGTGGCACAGCCCGTTAAGCATCCGACTCCTGGTTCTGATTCAGGTCATGATCTCAGGGTCGTGAGACTGAGCCCCTGCTTCAGGCTCTGCACTCAGCATGGAGTCTGCTTGAGACTCTCTCTCCCTCTCCCCCGGCCCCTTTCCCCTACGCTCTTGCTCTCTCTCTAAAATAAAAATAAATTTTTTAAAAAAATGATAAAATGTGCTTTATCAAAACTAGAAACTTCTGCTCAAAAGACACTTCAGAGAATGAAAACATAAGCCACAGACTTGGAGAATATGTATCTGATGAAGGATTTATATCCAGAATGTCTTATAACTCAATAAGGAAACAAGCAACCCAATTTAAAAAATGGGCATTTCACCAAAGGTATGGTTAACTAATAAGCATGTGAGAGAAACTCAATTCATTAGCCATCAGAGAAACTGAAACCGCCCTAGGATGATATACCTATAAGACTGGCTAAAATTAAAATCAAAACAGTGCTAACAATACCAAGGATTGGCAAAGACACATCATAACTGAAAAACTCTCACACATTGCTGGTGGGAATGCAAAACAGTAGACTCACTTCAGCTGTTTTTTTGTAAATTTTATAGTTAAATATATACTTACCATATGAGTCAGTCCTAGGTATTTACCCAAGAAAATTAAAACATACGTCCTGTCTGTGAATGTTTATAGCAGTATTATTCATGATCACCAAAACTGAATATAAATGTTTATCAACTGCTTAGTGGATAAACAAACTTCCATATATCTATACAATGGAATACTACTCAGCAATAAAAAGGAATGATTAATACATGCAATAGCATAGATTATTCCAAGTAAAATAAGCCAGACATAAAAGGCTACACCATACTGTAAGATTACATTTATATGGCATTCTGGAAAAGCACAACTTCAGGGACAGAAATCAGATCATTGGTTGCCAGGGGCTGGGAAAGAGATAAGAGGATTGACGAAAAAGAAGCACAAAGGAACTTTCTGGAGTGATAAAAATATTCTGCATCTTAATTGTGGTGATGGTGGTTATTATGTAAGAGTTTGCACTCACTAAAGCTTATAGGACTATACACCTAAAACGGCTGCATGTTACTGTGTGTAAATTTTACCTCAATAAACTTAAAATCGGGGATATTCATGGTGGCGAAGGCTACGCATATGTGAAAGGAGCAGGGGTTAAATGAGAAATCTCTGTACCTTCTTCTCAATTTTGCTATGAACCTAAAACTGCTCTAAAAAATAAAGCCTATTTTTTTAAAAATAGAAAAAAAAAACATGGTTCCTATGAAAGATGCAATTTGAGAACACACTTCATTTTTTCATCCGTGGTTTTGTTTTTGATAATAACCTCATTTTACAGACTCTCCTGGGCCCACCTCATCTGCTGCCAAGATACACAAACAATCCCTAATATGTATCTACAACCCCTTCCTCAACTGTCTACTGGAGAGAAATCTTCAGCCAGATACCCCAGACTTAGAGTGTCCAACTTAAATCACTGTCTGATCCTCGTCCTGTATCCTTTTTATTTTTTTTAATGAAGCTCTATGCCCAATGTGGGGCTCGAACACACGACCCCAAGATCATGCTGTACCGACTGAGCCAGCCTGGTGCCACCTCTGCTTTTTTTTTAATTAGTGAATTACACTACTATCCACTTAGTGGGCCAATGAAAGAGCAAAATCACCCTTCATCCCTCTCATTCCCACATTACTCATAAATCCTACTGATCCTTGCTCAATTGTGCATTTTTTTCCTTCCTCTCTCTGCATAGGTAATACCACAGGACAGCTTATGTTCATTTTACATAAGCCTTCTAGAAAGATGGGGAGTTTCCAAGTCCTCTCTCTCTTCCTTATGACCTATCTTTCACACAGCCACTGAAATTACAGTTGCAAATCTTAGTTCTGGTCAAGCACTGTCTTATTTTTAAACCCTCCCACGTTTCCTCAATTCCCTTAAGATAAAGCCCAAATTTGGGCGCCTGGGTGGCTCAGTTGGTTAAGCGACTGCCTTCGGCTCAGGTCATGATCCTGGAGTCCCCGGAGCGAGTCCCGCATCGGGCTCCCTGCTTGGCAGGGAGTCTGCTTCTCCCTCTGACCCTCCCCCCTCTCATGTGTTCTCTCTCTCTCATTCTCTCTGTCTCAAATAAATAAATAAAATCTTTAAAAAAAAAAAAAGATAAAGCCCAAATTTGTAACTATATTCTATGAGTTCTTCACAACTCTGCCCAATTTATGTTTCCATCTCTTACCAATGACATAAAATTACTCAACTTCCCCAGGACATACCATAAACTTGCAAGCATCTAGACTTTGTACAGACTGTTCCCTTCCCTAGAAAGTAATCCTTTCCTTCTTCTTTCCGTTAAGACCAAGCTTAAATTCTGTTACCTCCTCTGGGACATCTTAATCCTGCGATATGGGGTTTAATTACTCCTTCGTTAGGAGTGTTACCATCATATAAGCATACACGTTTTAGCGAACCAGAACTTGCACCAGACCGGGCATTATTAGATGGCAGAGATTGCTTCTTAAGTTATCTTTATATTATTCCCAAAGTTTTGGATACACTTACTGCACAATATCCCTACAATACATATTTAATGAATTGAATTTTATAAATGCAAAGAATAGAAACCAAAGTAGTATTTTGACATTGGATATCCTACAGATTTTGGTTTGGTTATAAAAAATGAAATCTGAATGCTTTGTTTTAGCGTTGTTCACTTACACACAAACAAAAACAAATACCATCATTTCCTATTATTCTGAGAGTCATTAAAGGTTTAACATTTATAATAAGAACACTGGGCAAGACCAATTAGCATGCTGCAAAACAATTTTATTTTGAAGTCCAACAAAGACTTCTAACTTAATTTAGCAGAAATATAAAAATAAAAAAAGCAAAGCAGATATGTACGGATAATACAACAAGGGCCATATTTAGATTTGTGTCCATCTCCATGTAAACTAAAGTAAGAGAAGGAGGGGAGAGTACTTGAAGAAACAGTCCCAAATTGAGAGAAAAAAACAGTAAATTAAAGTAGCCAATTTAGCAGCTATTGTAAACACTAACATAAATATTTGCAAGGACAGAGACTGCATGATGAATGATTTATTCATAATTCTGCTTACAAAGCAGGGTGGTAGTAAAAACTGGGGATAAGAGCTGGCTTGTGGCACATCTCCAGGGGGCACCATTCACATACAGACCATGTGAACAGCAACCCCTTAGGGTTGGGTGTACGGAGTATAGCCTGTGGAGCTGTACTTAGTTGTCCTACTTGAGCTCCACAGTAAGACAGAGCTGAGTTTGGGACATGGCTCTGACACTAACTCTGTTGGCTCTGGGCTAATTAAATTAACCTCTGGGAGCCACAACTGCCTCATCTCTAAAATGAAGGTGTTAATGTCTATCTCACAGGACTGTCATGTCATTAGGGTTCAAGGACACAATAATAATATGATTACAGGACAATTACTGTTTATAATTCAGGCACCATATGTAATTTTAACAGGAATTACCTCATTTCTCACATCACAGTACCTGCCAATTAGTAAGCATCCAACAGTATCTCCTTACCCCACTTTCAGCTATTTAAAAAAAAAAAAAAGATTTTATTTTTAAGTTAATTTCTACACCCAGCCCCTACACATGGGGCTCGAACTTACAACCTTGAGATTGAGTCACATGCTCCACCAACTGAGCCAGTGAGGTGCCCCCCACTTTCAGCTATTTCTAAATAAACTCGGACCCACCTACTGGAGCTGAGGTTTGAAAAAAGCAAATAACTTAAAAAAAAAAAAGTATTTGTTCTACTTTCCATTATCCAGAGAAAACTAAGAACACACCTACTATTTACGTGACAGACCCATTACTGGAATAACATCTGTCCTTTCTAAATATATCAAATAAAAGTAATAATTTATATGGTAGAAGTGGCTACAGGTCTATTTCCTTGAGAGCAAAACTGCATTTATAGAAGCAAGGGACAAAATGTTTCAAAGGCAACAGCCAGAGTCATTTCCTGGTGTTAATTTTCTACTCCTAACTTTATAGCCCCTGTTTCCTGTCACTGCAACAATACCAGCCAGGTCCCACTTGATTTGACAGTTATACAAAGCTACTTTAGGCAGTTTGGGATCTTTTTACAGTAGAGATTTTGTCTTCAAGAAAGCATGCTTAGGAAAAAGCAGTGTGCACTTGAAAAAATAATAGACAATCAGAAAATTAAAGACAAATTTTGATGACCTACAGTTCCAACTACTTGTGTCAGACCGTAATGAAAATATAAATGACAATGGTTCAGACAGTAATTTTACTCAGCTTCAGTGTAAAAACTAAGGCATTCTGAAACAAGTATATAAAGCTCAGTTTTACCAGAAAGCAATGCACAAAATAACCAGAAGTCCCATTTGGATCCTGGAAAAGTATCCTTACTAATCTCAAATCTACTCACATACTTGGTTCTGTGATCTTTGATAAATCACTAAATTACTTTGTGCCTCATTTATAAACTGCAGCTGTTCTGACTATCCATCTCTTTATCTTACTGTATGAAGGAATGACCAGAGAAACTACCTAAATTACCATTAGGAATTATTAACATTAATTTAAAAAGGGGAAGGAGAAGGAACAGCACCTTGTGAATTCATCCTAAAAAGTCAAATGAAGACAGAGCCCAAGTATTTGTGACTGTGTTGCAAAGTAATGGGATTATGACTGGGTTTTACTTTTCTTATTGTCTGAATTTTCTGTATCAAGCACACATTATTTTTATAACTTCAGAAAACAAATAACAAAAAGGCTATTTGGGAGAAAAAGAAAACAAGTACATTCAATTCTACTATATGCAATGCTCCTGACCCTAGGCCCTTTACAATTCTCTTGATCTTTCTACACATTACAGACTCACTTCTTTGAGTAGTTCTTAATCATTCTTTAAGGTTTTGCTAAATTGTTACCTATGCTTTGCTCTTCTAGGCAACAGTTAGATTGTCATATAATTCTGTTCATATCTATACTCTAGCACTTGATGAATTTTATCATGATGACATGGTTACTTATGTGTCTCCCCGCCACCACCCTGATCCCCTTAATTAAACTGTGTGTTCATGGTTCAGTTACTTTGCTGCATAAAAGATCTGCATTAGAGGACAAGATCACCTGATACTAAAAACAAGTAATATCAGCTATTTCTAAATAAACTCGGACCCACCTACTGGAGCTGAGGTTTGAAAAAAGCAAATAATAACTTAAAAAAAAAAGTATTTGTTCTACTTTCCATTATCCAGAGAAAACTAAGAACACACCTACTATTTATGTGACAGACCCATTACTGGAATAACATCTGTCCTTTCTAAATATATCAAATAAAAGTAATAATTTATATGGTAGAAGTGGCTACAGGTCTATTTCCTTGAGAGCAAAACTGCATTTATAGAAGCAACTGAGTCAGAAGATTAGTTTAGGCAATTCTAAGTGAGAAGCAGTGACTTCTTTTTAAAGATTTATTTATTTATTTATTTATTTGAGAGAGAGAGAATGAGAGAGAGCACATGAGAGTGGGGAGGGTCAGAGGGAGAAGCAGACTCCCTGCCGAGCAGGGAGCCCGATGTGGGACTCGATCCCGGGACTCCAGGATCATGACCTGAGCCGAAGGCAGTCGCTTAACCAACTGAGCCACCCAGGCGCCCCCAAGAAGCAGTGACTTCTATATCAGCTATTTTAGTACGGTTTGGCAACTTCTTTCCAACTAAAATAATGTCCATTGGATTTTTCAAGAAGAAAAAGATTAAAAAAAAAAATTTTAAATCCTCTAATTGAACTTTCCAGCAAAGAAGTACTAGCTCATCAATGCACCTCCAACCAACATTTATAGAGTATCTTTGGTTAAGAACTAAGGGTGTAAGATTCCTACACCAGAGGAGTCAGGTAAAGAAAATACAACATGTTCTGAATTTACGAAAAGTTCTCCGATTTTGATGTGAGTTGTCAAACCATTTCATGAAGAAAAATACCTGTGTTTTTTTATAACTACACCATCACATAAAGCCTTTCTATAAAGGGCTTAACTAAAGCATTGTCTTTAGTTGCCAAGAAGGCTTCTCAGACTCATCCCCCAAGCTGAGACAGGTTTCCATCCTCTCTGTTCTATAGCACCCTTTGTTAATCTCTACTGTAGCATATATCTATTAAGGTTGAAAATTAAATATAACCACAATATCTCTACAGCTCCTCCATCAAGAGGTATAGTCTATTTCCCTAAACCCAAGAATCTGGACTGGCCCTGTGACTTGCTTTGACCAATAAAATGTGACAGAAGTGACACCCTGTAATTTCTAAGCCTTAGCCTTAAAAGATGCATTACAGCTTCCACATCTGCCCTAGGACCACCATGCTGCTATGAAGAAGTCCAAGATTAAAGACCACACGAAAAGAAAGATTCAGCCATCCCAATCCCAATTGAGCCCAGTCACCAGTCAATGTACCAGATCAGTGAAGTTACATGAACCAAAACAAGACCAGCAAAACTACCCACTCAATGGACAAAATTATGAGAATAAATTGTTTCAAGCCACTCAATTCTGAGGTAATTTTTTACAAAGCAAAGATTAGTACACGCTACTGCAACAAGAATCCTAACAACTATCACCTACCCTAAGCTATAAGCATCTTGAAGATAGGAACCATGTCCAATTCATCTCTGTTTTCATTCAGCCTTTTAAGAGCTTCTCTTTGTGATGTTTGCCAGTTTCACTGTCATCCTGATTGGGACTCACACTGTTCCTTGAAGCGGAGGATTTCTGTCTTATCACTTCTGGAACATATTCAGCTATTATCTCAAGTAACTCCTTCTCTCCCATTCTAGTCTATTTTCCAAGTAACCTCTGCAGATTCATTTGGCAGGTATTTGATTTTCTCTTCAGCCATGTCTAATCTACTATTTAACACATCAGTTGCACCTTTAACTTCACTAGCTCTAATTTTCACTAAGTTTGCTTGGCCTTTTAAAATTTTTTGATAATTTTGTTCATTTCTAATATTTTCAAATTTTTCTTCAAATCTTCAATCATTTCAATATTTATCTTAAAGTTATAGCTAATAATTCAAATGCCCGAGTTTTGGTGAGATTTGATCCTGCTGTGGTTTACCTGTTCTTTGCTCTTTGTAAATTTTGGATTATCTGATATTCTTTATCAGGGTAATCTGTGGTAATACCATGCAGCCTGGGTGGCAGGCATGTCCCTCCAGAGTAGTTCTGCAACTGACTCTGTCAGGTGCCCTAAAAGTATTACCAACCCAGGAATATTCAGGTAGTGTAAATTCAAACCCCAAATACCCGAAGGCAAGCCTATGGGTACAAATTCTCAACAAGATTCCCCTCTAAACCTATGTCCATGCTAGGAAGACTTAAGCTAAACATACTGAAGGTTCTAGAGGGGAGGGGGGTGGGGGATGGGTTAGCCTGGTGATGGGTATTAAAGAGGGCATGTACTGAATGAAGCACTGGGTGTTATACGCAAACAATGAAATCATGGAACACTACATCAAAAACTAACGATGCAATGTATGGTGACTAACATAATATAATAAAATTTAAAAAAGAAAAAAAGACTTAAGCTAAGTTTCCTTATTTTCTTCCTGTGATTTTAAGTTATTTTTTTCCAAGTCTATCCTTTCAATTAGGATGCATCATCCCCTGAAGGTGCTATATAAGGAAATCTCAGTTCCAACATCCCTCTCTGTAAAGCCCAAAGCCTTATCTCTTACCCAATTTATCTATCAAAACCCATACCTACTGGTCATAAAGAATAGCATTCCCCCAGTACAGCCCCAGTGTCGGCTTTTACATATAGTTTTGGCTTTCAGTGTCCCTCTTTGCTTTTGCTCCTTTGGGATTTATTTTCTTAAGAATAGAGCTATGAAAGGGTGTCTGTTATATTTCGTTCAGCTCTCCTAAATATTTTGTATTGGGACATTTTTGGGTTTTCTAGGTCATCATATTTCCAAAAATGGGAGTTGTCAGCCTCAGTACTGAAAAACAGCATTTGGTAGATTACTAGCTGTCAACTGAATATTCAACAAAACACTCAATTAGGACTTCTGGCATGGAAGAATGACAGGCTTTTAAATGTATTTCCTAAATCCAATGCAATTTTAAAATCTAGTAGTGGCTGCTAAAACAAAGTTTCAAAAAGATGAGTGAGCATCACTGAGCAACATGTTGCAATAATCCTATCATACTTTACTTTGATCTCATAGACTGAACAATAATTGTATTACTTTCTTCACTTACCAGTTCTACATGCAATAAGCCAATATACTGTAGAGATGTACTGAAAACACATAGAGGAAACATTTTAAATTTGTAGAGCATATTGCTCAATTTCTTTTCAGTAAACAAGATAGATGACAGAGCAAGAATAAAAGTTCTCTGGAGGAGCCCTGAGGGTCCTTCCCATTTACCATAAATGACTCATCAAATTAGAAACAGGAAGAGTAAGTCAAACAGTACTTCAAAAATTAACAAGAAAATTTTCAAGTGAAAGAAACCCAAAAAGAGAGAAGACTGATCTATTTGGCATGTGTACTTGTTCATGCTGTCTTCCTTCCTATTATAGAAACTGTTCCTAGGCTAACCCCTCCACTCATGCAACAGGAAACCTCTCTCCCTAATCAAAGACTTGGCCCTTCTCTGGTACTAGTAATGTCCCCCCTCTTTACTGAATAACTCGCATCGGTGCATTTGTATCATAAAATCTCTCACTGGAATCCCTATTCCTCTTCACCTACCATGCAATATTTTTTTTTTTTTAGCAAAAATCCTTAAAACAGTTGTTATACTATCACTTCTTCCTCACCTACCATTTACTACAAAACCCACACGAATGTTGCTAATGATTTCATCTCTCTCCTGAAAACAAAAAAGCAAGCAAAAACAAAAACAAAAACATCCTTCTTAAGGATCACCCAGGTCTCTCCTGTCTTTTTTCAGTCACCATCGAAAGCAACCTCTCAGCAGAATCTAACATACCTGGTTTTTCCCGCTCTCTTGAAACACTTTCTTCATCTCTCTTCCAAGGCATTCCAATCTCCTAGTTTTCTTTATATCTCACTACTTATATCTTCTCAGTCTTCTCTGCTGGTTTCTCTTCATCTCCATCTCTCAATGTTGAAGTACTCCAAGAATCAGTTCTTCACTCAACTCTTCAGTTTCTATGCTCACTCTGTGGGTGATCTCATCTAATCCCATAGCTTTAAATACCATCTATATACTGTTGATGCCAGCCACAGTTGCTCCAGAAGATCAATCTCATACAATCAACTACTTGACATCAAGAAATGGATATGTAACAGTCATCTCAAATTTAGTATGTTCAACTTCTGATCCCTCTAACCCAATCCTGGTCCTAGCTCTTTCCATTTTAATAAATGGCACTACTATATACCTAACAGCTCAGGCCAAAAACTAGGAATCATCATTTATTTCTCTCTTTGTCTCAAATCCCACATATAAATTGCCCACCCTATCAGTTCTACCTTGAAAATATATCCTGAATCAGACCACGTTCATCTTCTAATCTTAAGCCCATGTTATCTCTCCCTTTAATAACTAAAACAGCCTTCCATCTGCTCTTCTTGCTATCAGGCTTGCCTCTTTATTGCCCATTCTCCATGGAGTAGGCCAGATATAACTCATGGTTTTTTTTTTTTTTTTTTAAGATTTTATTTATTTATTTGCGAGAGAGAGAATGAGAGACAGAGAGCACGAGAGGGAGGAGGGTCAGAGGGAGAAGCAGACTCCCCGCTGAGCAGGGAGCCCGATGCGGGACTCGATCCAGGGACTCCAGGATCATGACCTGAGCCGAAGGCAGTCGCTTAACCGACTGAGCCACCCAGGCGCCCTAACTCATGGTTTTGAGTATATTCACAGATATGTGCAACCAACATCAAAGTCAATTTAAAATATTTTCATCACCTCAAAAAAAAAAACACCAAACACCACCGTATCCTGTTAGGTATCAACTCTCCTTTCCCCTAATAACTCCAGACCTAAATAAGCAACAACTAATCAACCCTCTGCCTCTAAAGATTTGACTATTCTAGACATTTCATATTAATAGAGCCATGTAATTTTTGGACTATTGTGACTTACCTGTTATTTAACATGTCTTTGAGGATCATCTATGTTGTAGCATGTATCAGTACTTCACTCCTTTTTATGACCAAATAATATTCCATTGTATACCACATTTACCCATTTAGTAGTTCAACATTTAGGTTGTTTAGCCTTTATTCTCTGGGTTGTCTTTCTTCCTTTGTTTCTTATGCTTTTGGTGTGGATTTCGAAGAATCCACTGCCAAATGTGAAGTTATGAAAATTTACCCCTATGTTTCTTCTAAGAGCTTTACACTTCTAGCTCTTACACTGAAGGCTGTAATGATTTTAAGCTAATTTTTGTATATGGTGTGAGGTAAGGGTACAACTTCATTCTTTTGAATGTGACTATCCAGTTGTCCCAGCACAATTTGTTGAAAAACAAAACAAAAAACCATTCCCAATTGAATGGCATTAGTAAACCTTGTCTAAATCAGCTGACCACAAAAATATGGTTCTATTTCTCAATCCTCAAATGTATTCCAGTGATTTATATACCTATCTTTATGTCAGTACTACACTGTCTTGATTACCACTGCTTCATACTAAGTTTTGAAATTACAAAGTTTGAGTCCTCCAACTGTGTTCATTTTCAAAATTATTTTGGCCTACCCAAGGCCCCTTGCAATCCAAAATGAATTTTACAATCGGCATGTAAACATCTACAAAGATGTTACCTAGGATTCTGATAGATTGCACTGAATGTGTAGATCAGTTTGAGTAATGCCACCTTAACAGTAAGTCTTCTGATGCATGAACAGTGGATGAATTTCCATTTATTGAGATCTTCTTTAATGTCTTTCAACAATGTTTTACAGATTTCAAAGTATAAGATTTGCACTTTCGTTTAACTTAGCACTATTTCATTTCTTCTTTCTTTTTTTTAAGTAGACTCCACGCCCAGTGTGGAGCCCAATTTGGGGCTTCAACACGTGACCCTGAGATCAAAACCTGAGCTGAGATCAAGAGTTGGACACCTATCCAACTGAACCACCCAGGTGCCCCTATTTCATTCTTTTTCATGCTATCATAAATTGTTTTTTCATTGTTACTTTAAAATTGTTCATTGCAAGCATATAGAAAATTGATTTTTTTGTATATTGATCTTATATCCTGCAATCCTGCTGAACTTATTTGTTTTAATAATTTTTTTACATTTCACAGGGTTTTCCATATATAAATTCATGTCAACTGCAAACAGATAGTTTTTACTTCCTTCTTTCCAACCTGGATATTATATTTTTGCATGCCTAACTGCCCTGGTGGTACAATGTTGGGACAGAGGTTTCAAGTGCAGACATCAGGTCTTGAATCTGAACTTAGGGGGAAAGAATCTACTCTTTCACCAGCAAGAATGATTTTCACTGTGAGTTTTTCATAGATGCTGTTAATCAGGTTGAGAAGTTCCATTCATAGTTGATTTGTTTTCTACTTCTTCATTTTCCTAAAAAGGTGTTGGGTTTCACCATTTTTCCTGTGCCTACTGAAAATGATCATGTGGTTTTGTTTTTGGTTCCACTGATATGTTGTATTACATTCACAGATTTTCAGTTGTTAAACAAAACTTACATTCTTGGGATAAATCCCACTTGATCATGGTATGTAATCCTTTTCATATACTGAATTAAGTATGCTGGTATTTTGTTGAGGACTTCCGTGTCCATATTTAAGAGATACTGACATGTAGTTTTCTTGTGATGTCTCTAATTTTGGCATTGGCACAGCATCATCCTTATAGATTTAGTGATAAAATAGTCTCTCCTTTTCTATTTTTTGGGAGAGTTTGTGAGGAACTGGTATTCTGATTTAAGCATCTGGTAGAATTCAGGAATAAAGCCATCTAGGCCTGAGCTTTCTTTGTGGGTACATTTTTTATTACTAACTCAACTTCTTGTCATAGGCCTAGTCACACTAAATCTCATTAGTATTTTTCTAGAAATGTATCCATTTCAATAAATTCTCTAATTTTTTGGCATATTACTATTCCTAATAAATCTTTATAATCCTATTTAATGTAAATTTGGCAGTAACGTCCCCTCTTTCAGTTCTAATTCTAGTAATCTCTCTCTTTTTTCTTGGTCAAACTAAAGTGATGCCAATTTTGTTGATCTTTTCAAAGAACCAGGTTCTTGTTTTATTAAGTTTTCTCTATTACTTTTCTATTCTGTTTCACTGATTTCTGCTCTGATCTTTTATTTCCTACTTTGGCCTGTTTTACATTTAGTTTGCTCTTCTTTTTCCAATGTCTTAAGGTGAAAGATGAGGTTACTGATTTGAGATTTTCCTTCTTTCATAATATAGTAATTTACAGGTAGAAATTTTCCCATACACATTTAAGCTCTATCCCATACTGTCTGCATGACAGATCTTTTCCCATCTTTTTATTTTAAATGTTTGTATCTGAATTTAATGTGTGTCTCCTGCCAAGGGCATACAGCTAGATATTTTTTTATTGACTGCTGACAGTTTTTTATTATATTGCTTAATCCATTGTGTTATTGATACAGTTCAATTTAGGTGTGCCATTTTGCTTTTTATTTTTTATGCAACTATTTTATATGTTTACCATTCCTTTATTCCTTTACTGCTTTTTTAGTATTTCGTGAATATTTTCTAATACAGCATTGACATTTCTTTAATAATATAGATATATAGATATATACACACACATACCACCTTAGTGGTTGCTGTAGATCTTGCCATGCGTATCTTAATTTATTAGAATCACTTTCTAATTTATACTACCTTAATTCTAAGTAAGATACAAAAAATTATTCAAATATAGCAGTATTCCCCCCATGGTATTATTATACGTATTGTATCTACATTACAAATCAACACATTTTTATAATTGTTACTTAATTCTGTGTTTTTAAAAAAGATGAGAAAACAAACATATTTAGTTATATTAATTTTATCAATCCTGGTTCTCTTCATTGGCTCTTGTAGTTTTGAATTACCATATTAAGTCATTTACTAAGCTGTAATACAGCTCTGCTCTGACCTACCTTGTTTTTCTATGATTGGCAAATAGATTGTATTTCTGTATGTTATAGGTACAATATATACATATTGTATATATAATGCAAAAGAGGAAAAATGTATTCATACTGTCTTTATTATTAACAGTTACCCTTACTGGTGCTATGGATTAAAATTATTGTTTGGGGTCACTTGCTTTTGGCCAGAAGAACTTCTTTTAGTATTTCCTGTAAGGTGGTTCTGATAGTAGTAAATTCTGGTTTTGTTTATTTCAGAATGTTTTTATTTCATCTTCAGTTTTGACTAACAGTTTTGCTAGGATTCTTGGTTGACAGTTTTTTCTTTGAGCACTTTGAATGTCATCCTATTGGCTTCAAGCTTCCACTATTTCTGCTGAGAAGTCAGCTGTAAATCTTACTGAGTTCCCCTTGTAGGAAATGAATCATTTTTCTTTTGTTTGAAGATTTCCCTCGTCTTTGGTTTTCAACATTTTACTAAGATATGCCTTTTTGTGGATCTTTCTGAGTTTATCTTAGAGTATGGTGAGCTTCTTAGGTGTATTGTTTTTCAATAAATAAATGTGGGACTTTTCAGACATTATTTCTTCAAATATTTTTTCTGCTCATTTTTTCCCCTCTCCTTCTGAAATATATATGAGTATGTTATTACAACTAATAACATCTCATCTCTCTCTGAGGCTTTGTTCATTGTTTTTTCTTTCTGTTCTTTGGATATTTTACTGATCTTCAAGTTTATTAATTCCTTCTTTTAGGAGTGTCTGGCTGGCTCAGTCCATAGAGCATGTGACTCTTGATCATAGGGTGGTGATTTCAAGCCCCATGTTAGGTGTGGAGCCTACTTAATAAAAAAGTAAAAATAATAAACATTGTTTAATTCTTTCTTTAAAAAAACATTTGTTTTTTTGTACATTTGATGTTTAATGTACATTTGATGTACATTATATGTCATCTTTGCACAGGGGCCATGCTAATCTTCTCTGTATTGTTCCAATTTTAGTATGTGTACTGCCAAAGCAAGCACATGTACATTCAAATGCACATAATGTAAGTGTGCACTCTGGTGAATTTTGGCATATGTATACACCACAACCACATACGTATACACCACATATCCATAATGCCCCAAACTCCTTGTGCCCCTCTGTACTCCCATTCTTCCCCATCCCAACAACACACCCCCAAGCAACCACTGAACTGCTTTCTGTGATGACAGGTTTTGCATCTTCTAGAATTATATATAAATAGAATGTGCAATACGAGATTTTTTGGGGGGGCTGGTCTGTCTTCTTCCATTCAGCTTATTTTGATATTTCTTCATGATTGTGGTAATAGTTCATTTTTTAAAAGATTTTAAATACTTCTCGCATTTTATTTATGAAAAATCTGTGGGTCTTTTATTTTTTACATATTTTTCCAACTTTGAGACTTAATTGAAATAAAACATTGTTTAAGGTATACGTAATTTGATGTGTATATATTGTGAAATGATTACCACAATAAGGTTAGTTAATACATCCACCAACTCACATGATTACCATTTCTGTGTATGTGGTGAGAACATTTAAGATGTATTCTTAGGTACTTTCAATCAATTACATAATATAGTATTGTCAACTATAATCCCAATGCTGTACATTAGATCCCCAAAACCTAATAATTGCACAACTGGAAATTTGTACTCTTTGACCAGCATCTCCTCATTTCTCCTACCATCACCTCCTGCCCCTGGCAACCTTCTTTTACTTTGAGTTTGGCTCAGATTCCACATATGCATTGTGGAATGTGAAATATGTCGTGTTTTTGGTTGTTTCAAGATATTTTTTGATTTCCCTTTTGTTTTCTTCTTTGATTCACTGGTTGTTCATGAGTATGTTATTTAATTTCCAAATATTCATGATTTTCACATTTTCCTCCTGTTATCAATTTCTAACTTCATACCTCTATGGTTAGAAAAGATATTTGGCATAACTTCAGTCTTCAATTTGATAAGATTTGTTTTGTGACCTAACATATGATCCATCCTGGAGAATGTTCTGTGTATGCTTGAGAAGAATAAGTATTCTGTTGCTGTTGGATAGAATGTTCTATTTATGCCTGTTAGGTCCATTTGGTCTAAGGTATAGTTCAAGTCCAATGTTTCCTTATTAATGTTGTGCCTAAATGATCGATCCACTGTTTAAAATAGAGTACTAAAGTTCCTTATCATTATTGTATTGTCTATTTCTCCCTTCAGATCTGTTTCTTTTGCTTAGGTACTCTGATGCTCAATATATATATATTTACAACTGTTACATCTTCGTGATGAATTGACCCATTTTTCATTATATTATATCCTTTGTCTTTCTTCTTATAGTTTTTAACTTAAAGTCTATTTTGTCTGATATCAATGTAGCTACCCTCGCTCTTTTGGTTTCCATTTGCATGGAATTGCTTTTCCATCTCTTCACATTGAGTCTGTGTGTGTCCTTAAGGCTGAAATGAGTCTCTAACAGGCATAGTGGGGGTCATATTTTTTATCCATTTAGCACTATGTTCTTTGGAGAAGAGATTTCATTTGCATTTAAAGTAATTATTGATAGGTAAGAACTTATAATGCTATTTTATTGTTTTCTCATTGTTTTAAAGTTCCCTTGTTGCTTTCTTCCTTTCTTGCTGTCTTCCTTTGTGAAATGAAATTTTCCAAAGTGGTATACCTTGATTCCCTTTTTATCTTTCATGTTATCTATTGTAGGTTTTACTTTGTGGTTACCATGAGGCTTACATAAAATATCTTACTGATATAACAGTACATTTAACATTTGTAACAACTTTAATCATATACAAATACTCCACCCTCCACCCCAACATCTTAGGGTTTTGATATAAAAATTTAACTTTTTATATTGCATATTCATTATCGCTATAGTTATTTTTAATACCTTTATCTTTTAAACTTTATACTAGAATTAATTAACACACCACCATATTACAGTATTAGAGTATTATGATTTTGACTACATACTTACCTTCTTCAGTGTTTTATATCTTCATGTTTTTCATTTTACTAGCTAGTATTCTTTCATCTCAGATTGAAGAACACCTTTCAGCATTTTTAGTAAGGTTTGATGATGATTAATTCCCTTATTTGGGAATATCTTTCTCTCTCCTTCATTTCTGAAGGACAACTTTACTGAATAAAGTATTCTTGGTTGGTTTTTTCTTCAGCACTTTGAGTATATCATCCCACTCTCTTCCGGCCTGCAAGATTTCCGCTGAGAAATCTGCTAACAGACTTACAAGGATTCCCTTGTCATGTGATTTTTTTTTCTCTTGCTGCTTTCAAAACGGTCTTTTATTTTAGACAGTTTTATTATAATGTGTCTTGGAAAGAATCGCTTTGGGTTGAAATCTTGGGGAAAATTATAAATTTTATGAACTTAAATGTCCAAATCTCTCTCCAAATTTGGGAAATTCTCATTCATTAGGTCTCTAACCTTTCAACCCATTTCGCCCTCTCTTCTCCTTCTGGTATACCAATAAATGCATAGATTATTTTTATGGTATACCATGGTTCATGTAGGCTTTCTTCACGCTTTTTAATTTTTTTGTTTTCAGACTAGATAACGTTAAATAATCTGTCTTCTACTTCGTAATAATTTTTTCTGCTTGATCCAGTCTGCTGTTGATGATTTCCATTGCATTTGCTTTCCTAAGGTGGTGATGACTGCTCAAGCATGTGGTTTCTCCCAATCCCACGGAATCCAGTTTCTACGCATGCTCACTGGCCATCTGCAAAGACTCATTCTGACCATTCTTGCCCTCAGGGGCAGGCATAAGAAGGCAGTCACTGGGTATGGGTGTGTCTGAGTGAGCTGCACAGAGCTTGGTGATAGCCATAGGCCAGCTGAAGTGATCAGTACGGGAGACAACCTCAGTGGCTCATGAGTAATTTTCTGATAGAGTTCCCAAAGCAGTTAATAAAATGTGTGTTCCTTTGATATGTTCCATTCCCAGCCTTAGCTGTTGTTCTCCCAGCATGACTGTCTACCCCCAAGTCGTATAGCTCACAACGCAATATTCTGGATGGAGTGAGAAAGAAATGGGTTTTGGGAGTATCTCACACAGCTGGAGAATCCAGCACCTGCTCTCAATTTCCCACATGGAGAAAATCATGGGCAGAGAAGTCTCTATTGGCATTGAGCTGTGCTGTCTTGGGGAAAAGGTGACACAGGTAAAGTAAAACAGCTCCATTTATTGTCTTCAATAGATCCAATCTTGGATGGTTTTTCCTCCAAGTATGCTGAAACCTCTCTGATGGACCGCTGGACTCCCACAAAGGCACTCTCATCCATGAGTGATTGTCTAAATCACTGTTCTTTGAGGGTAGGATAGTAAACTTCATCCTGAAACTTCTGAAAACAACTTTCATTAATTCTTTCTTTTGCCAGTTGAAATTTACTGCTGAGCCCCTCTAGTGAATTTTCCGTTTCAGCTACTGTGCTTTTCCACTTTGGAATTTCCATTTGGTTCCTTTTTTTGTAATTTCTATCTTCTTAATGATATTCTCTATCTGATATGACTTTGTCATCATACTTTATTTTTTTAAGCATTTCTTTTAGTTCATTGAACTTAATGGCTACTTCGAAGAATCTATGTATTAAATCCAACATGCCACTCTCATAACCAGTATCTGCTGCCTGCCTTTTTTTTTAAATGACATATGGGTTATTTTTTCATGTTTCTTTGCATGTTTCACAATTTTGTGTTGGAAACTTGGTATTTTAGATAGTATGTTGTCCTAATTCACAGTACTGGCCTCCCCACTCTGGGACTTGTTATTTTTTATGCTTGCTTGTTCATTTGGTAGCTAGATAGCTTATTTTCGTAAATTCTATGCCCCTAATTCCCATAGGGTTAAGCCTCCGACTTGCTCCCCTGGGGAGATTTGGCTTTGCCTACAGTCATCCTGAGAGGAGAGCAATTTTGGAAGAGTGCTTGGTCTCTTTCTCTGACCACACCTAGATGTTAAACTCCACTAAATATGGCCAATTGCTTTACAGTTTTCACCAATGAACTTCGGTATAAACTACTCCACAGAATAAACTAACCAAATTGACATTACTTTGAAGGGAGAGTTTCAGAGGTCCATGTTTGAGATTTGTTCTGACATTAAGAGTCAGTCTCCTAGTAAGCCTATACTTAAATCTGTATGTTCAATCAATCTACCAATCTCCTCTCAAATTACCTTTCACCACAAGCTCTACTGTTTTTGAGAGTACCCTTAGGCTTGAACTTCTCTACACTCTGCTGTAGTCAGTTTCTCTGGGAAGGGATTAGGAGCTGTTTTGTTTTGTTTTTTAAGATTTTATTTATTTATTTGAGACAGAGAGAATGAGAGACAGAGAGCATGAGAGGGAGGAGGGTCAGAGGGAGAAGCAGACTCCCTGCCGAGCAGGGAGCCCGATGAGGGACTCGATCCTGGGACTCCAGGATCATGACCTGAGCTGAAGGCAGTCGCTTAACCAACTGAGCCACCCAAGTGCCCCTAGGAGCTGTTTTATGACCCCCTTCTCACTACAGGGAAAATCTGTGAGCCATAGCTGTGAAGTTGGGAGATGGACAATAGCATGCTTTGAGTGACATCCCATCTTTAGAAGGTGAGTACTTAGTAACCACTAAAAGTCTCAGGTCTTCCTGGTTTGTCTGTAGTGGTGTGGAACCACTACTTTAGAGGCTAGGGCAATTGGACTCTCTGTATTCTAAGCAGCACTATGCCCAAAGTAGAGCCTCCATCCCAAGAATGAGGACTGGGCAAAAAAAGGGAGCCCCCATCTCTGAGTCACACTTGGCTAGCAAAATGTAGCTGGAGGCAGGATGACAAATGCAACTGCCCTGCTATTTCCTGGAAGATAGCCCTCCAAGTGGGGGCGGGGGGTGGGGGTAGAAATCCTGTCTTCTTGATTGCACTGATATGGAGTTACCATCTTGCCCAGCTGGGATAGGTCCGGGAAGCAATGGGTCTTGGTGCAAATACCACAGATTCTTTACCAAATTTTAGTAAATTTCCTTGAATAAATGTTTCTTTACTTGCTATATATCCTTTAGAACATTTCCAAAGACTGTAAATAGTTGTTTTTGTTTTTTAATAATTGTCACCAATTTTGCTAAGGAGTAGGTCCACAGAGCTCCTTATGCTGCCATGCTGGAAGTCTCTTTCAGCCATTGAGCTTTTTAAAATGTAAATCAGATCATTTCCCCCTTGAAAACTCTCCAAAAATTCCCTTCACATTTATAACACAGTCCAAGTTTCTCCTAAGCTCTACAAAGATCTACACGATGCAGCCTCTGCCAACCACTGGCTATCATTCTTTACCACTTTTTATGTACTTTATTTACT
This sequence comes from Neomonachus schauinslandi, assembly GCF_002201575.2. Lineage (NCBI taxonomy): Eukaryota > Metazoa > Chordata > Mammalia > Carnivora > Phocidae > Neomonachus > Neomonachus schauinslandi. The sequence continues at coordinate 81,801,533 of NC_058415.1, read as the reverse complement.
CTGCTCTAATCTCTGTCGCAACAAGGGTGGTCCTCTTCAGGGTCTATCTTCTATTCCCTTTAAAAAGCTCTCTTCCTAGATTTCTCCATGGCCTCCTTCCCCATTTCATTCAGGTCTCTGCACAAATGTCATTTCAAGATATTTTCTAAAATAGTACCTGCCCTCCATTCTTTATCCACGTATCCCACTCTGATTTTCTTTACAGCACCTAAATTTACTTAACCTATTCATTTTGTTACATGCTTAAAGTCTGTTTCCCCTATTGGAATAACAACTCTAAGAGGGTAGGGGATTTTGCAATCTTCTTCACCAGTGTATCCCCAGTATTTAGTACTTGGCACACAGTCAATACTCAATAAATACTTGTTGAAAGAATAAACATAAACAAGAACTGAAATATTTTTAAAGCTATTTACATCTTAAATGACATTAACAGAGAATATTTTTATTTATATCCATAAAGAGAATGATTAACAGAGTATGGGAAAAATAGTTGTTCATTTGGCTTAGGAAATATAAACAAAGTGGCCAATATCCAAGTATTTAATATTCAGTTTCAGTAATCCTAAAACTTATTTTTATAAATAGCACTGCTGACCTGCCCTTGCCTTTACACTACATATACCAGACACAAAAGAAATAATCATCTCTAATTTAATGGGAAAATAAAAACAATACTAAAATGATAAATACACTACGACCACTAGTTTTGACAACTGGGGTATTAAAAGATTTAGAAGCTAATCAATTTGAAAATCCTTAATCAAATACAAATTTGTCACTGTCACTAATTATAAATAAAAGTCTTTAGCATTAAAAAAGTTAGGATATTTCTTCCATTTTTTCAGTTTCACTCCATATACCTTCCTATCATAGGCCAAGTTTTGCAATGAGCTTAGCAAGGCTAAGCAAAAGAATCTTAGGTTATGGAGTTTTACCTTGAGTCCTGTCTTCTCGTCATCACTTCCATTATTTGTAGATGGTGTCTCATCTCCTTGCCTGGAAACCAAGACAAAATCTTCACTATTAAGAGTAGATACTGAGTCTGAGGAGACACTGATTTTTCCAACAGAAGCCTTGTCATCCATGACTCAAGAATGAAGCTCAACTCATGAATGATTAAATATTTTAAAAATGCCTGAAAAACAAAAACCATAAAGATACTCATATAGAATGTCTGCCAGATATTCAGTTATGCTCTAATTCTTACAAAATACATATGGAAAAACTTAAAAAAATACTTTCAAAATCTTTTCCCAAGACTTTCACTACTTACAACTTAGGCTTTTTATTCCAGATAATGAAGGAATTTGATGCTATTCAGGGCCAGGATATTTCAGAATAAAAACAAAACAAAACAATAAAACAGATTCCCTTGAGAATAACTGCCTACCTACAGTGATTTTTTTGGCATAAGTTACAACTCTGTTCTTGGACTTCAAAAACTATGAAGTACTAAACTTCTGTTTTCTACCCTTTAATTTGTAAAGCTGTACACATAAATGAAATTGAAAGCACACAAGACAATAAGGTTTTTCTAATGTTACTGATATTTAAATTTAAAATATTAACACGATGCTTTTAAGAAATAAAATTTCATAGTCACACTCAAGAGAAATAAATTCAAGGCAGAGCAAGCAGAAATTCTAGAGCTGGGAAATACCTTACATAGCAAGAAATCAGAAATCCATTAAAAACTCAATCTTCCCATCCCATGGTTTCTTAAAGAGTTCAACTCAACATGAACATTACCAGTAAGTTTCATGCCAAAAATTCCCAGCAAGAAGTATAAAAATACGTCACTTATGCACTCAAATATTTATTGACTCCTGGAATAAAACTTAAACTCATCTACCATTTAAAAACCTGGGTCTGAATACTTTATGGCAATGTTCCCATTTGGTTGCCAGAACAGCAAGAGAACAAACAATGCAACATACTCAGAAAGCTTTAACCAATAAACAGTAGCAGTTCTAGCTCTCTGCTCATCTTGTACCTCAGAGGTAAAGGTGCTGAGAGCCTATTTAATCTCTCCAATTAACAAGTCCTGATTTATGCTTTGTGTTTTTAACTGAACATATATTTATTGAGCATACACCATGTGCCAAGCACTATTTTCCCTTCAAAGGCTCACAACCAGATAAACACCTGGCAGCAGGAATTAAACAATCCCTCAGTATTACAGTTCAAAAGAAACTTAGAAATAATCAATACTGTTAAACAGATAAGAAAACGGCAACCCCAAAAGAAGGTAATTTACCCAAGCATAACTAAGGATGGAATCCTTACTAATACTACTTACTTCTATTTAAACTAATTTCCTTGCTTAAATGGCTATCACAGCTTTACATTTCATAGGACTAAATTTAAATGTATAGTGTGGCATTCAAAGACACTTCAAAATGTACTTCTTGAAAACTTTTTTTTAATGTAGTTTTGCTTCATCCATTCAATGAATACTCACCAAGTGTCTAGTGTATAAAGAATAATACATGGTAAGCAAGAGAAATTAAGATTCTTGCCCCAAAGGAATGTATACTGTAGCAGAGAACAGAAGTGCATTGAACAGATTACTAGGTACTGATTTAGGGTAAAGAAAACTATGGGAACATGTTGCGAGAGGGATTTAGACATGGAGAGTTAAGGAATATATTCACCTGAAACTAGGAGGATATTGTATGACAATTATACATCAATATAAAAAAAGAGAAACATATTAGAAGAGGTAATGTCCTTACTAAAGATATATACTTTAATACATCCATGTATTTGCCCTCATTGGATCCTCCTTCTAAAGTGGTTTTCTTGGTTTTGTACTCCATTACTCCAACTCATCATTCATGATCTAACTCTCCTTTTCCTAGTAGCTTGCCGATCTTCATCCCAGAACCAAATAAAACTGCTTGCCTTATTTCTACTCCTATAGCATTTTACATTTTTATAGTACTATTGTGATGTATTACAATTTGATGGCGACTGCCTCTTAATTTATTCTTCATATTATTTATTACACAGATAAGGAAATTGAGACCTAGACAGATGGTGTAACTTGTTCAAGGTAATGGCTGTAATGTAAATGGTTAGAGGCAAAGGCAAAAACTGAACCCAGTTATCTATTATTCCAGAAGCTATGCTCTTTCTGTCAGATTATGATACCTTTCCAATGCCACAAATCTGGGCTTTGTCCCAAAACCCTCAGTATTGGGTTTTGGAGAACTAGTATTTTAGGCAAGGTTTTTCATGCTTAATTAGATTTCCATTCTTTTAAATTGTGATTAATAGGATAGCAAAGTGCCTCGGAAAGTTCTCTAAAGCTATGATCTGAGATACTGCTTTCTATAGTACTCTGGACTCAAAAAATAATATACTTTGGTATTTAAACACTATGAAACTGAGAAGACTTGTCCGACGCAAAGTTCAACCTATTTCCTTTGAGGAGATGACAGGAAAATACACTTTATAAAATACTATTTGTTTTGGCACCTGTAAAGAACTGAATCACTCAGTGGGAATGAGGTTTATCAAAACATGCAGTAGTACAGGAAAAGTTATACAAGATTCCCCTTCTCTGGCCTCCACGATAAAGAGGTGTCCCAGAACTTGGTGTACTCCTGGCAAAACTGTATTCATAATCTCTCTCTTGAGACCACAAGGGGTAATTGTTTTGTTTTTAATCCCTACTTATATCATTTACCACAAGAAGCCTCCTACTGTAATCCTTCATCCTTCAGACTGCAATTCTAGATCTAAACCTCATGGATAATAGAGAACAAGCTTCTTCCCCCAAATATCCTGCACTACCATCTCTCTTCCTACTTTTCCCCATAATATCCATCACCATTTGACACACTTTATGTTTTAATCATTTGTTTTTAAATATCATGTAAGCTAGAATCTAAGTTCCACCAGGGCAGAGATTGGTGTCTGTTTCATTAACTGCTGTACCTTATCACCTGGAACAATGCCTGGCACATAGTAGGTGCTCAAATATTTGCTAAAAAAATTAGGATAAATGGCAAATAAAGATGGAAAAGAGCAAGAGGCACCCAATGAAAAGATCTTTTACTGACTGACAGTAAGAACAGAAGTCATACTTGTAATGGTAAAGCACACAATTAAGAGAAAAAACCCAAGTTAGAATACTGGTTGCACTACCTAATAGTGTGAGCTTTGTCATAATAAGCCTTAGTTTCCATAAGTGAAAATGATGTACTATCTACCTCACAAAACTATTATAAAAATTACTAAGGAACACATGTACATCTCATTTAATAACAATCATAAAACATTGTAAGCACCCAATAGTTATAGCTTTTTAAGCTAACTTCCAATTTTAAAAGAATTAACTATCAGGGCACCTGGGTGGCTCAGTCAGTTAAGCATCTGCCTTCAGCTCAGGTCATGATTTCAGAGTCCTGGGATCGAGCCCTGTGTCAGGCTCCCTGCTCAGCAAGGAGTCTGCTTCTCCTTCTCTCTTTGCCCCTCTCCCCTCTCGTGCTCTCTGTCTCAAAAAGTTCAATAAAATCTTAAAAAAATAATAAAAATAATAAAAATTAACACGTATCAACTGATTTTGGTAATTCAGTTTAGGAAACACAATACTAGGACAAAAATATATAGCTTTCCTATTTTCCACATTCTAATTTCTTTATATCTAAATAAATGTGAAGGAATACTCTGAATAAAAAAATGTTTTATCTTTGTATAATACTTTACAGATACTAGAACATACACATTCTTTATCTCATTTTTATCATCCTAACAATTCTATAAGGTAGACAGAGTAAGGATGTTTATCCCATTTTAATAAGATAATATACATATATGCACCCTGGTATTGGTAGGCACCAATTACTTCCTTCTTTTATACAACTGACGACATAGACCCTAGCATGTCTAGTTACCAACAGGGCCAGATTGGTGAGTCAAGTTCAAGGATGTTTCCTTCTCTGTCTCCTTTAATAAGTCAATAAGTCACTTTTGTTTAATTATGCAGCCTCCTGCATCAAACCCAAAAGTTCAATTGTTATATTTTTCATAACTTCTTTCATTACTTTTATCCTTATTGAGATATAAAATATCCCTAGAGATCTTCTGATTGAAGATTAGTCTCACGGGGGAGCCTAGCTGGCTCAGTCAGTAGACATGGTCGGTAGACATGTAACTCGATCTCAGGTTGTGCGTTTGAGCCCCATGTTGGGCACAGAGATTTAATAAAAAAAATTTTTAAAAAGGGGTGCCTGGGGACACCTGGGTGGCTCAGTCGGTTAAGTGTCTGCCTTTGGCTTAGGTTATGATCTCAGGGTCCTGGTATTGAGTCCCACATTGGGCTCCCTGCTCAGCGGGGAGCCTGCTTCTCCCTCTGCCTGCTGCACCCCCTGCTTGAGCGCGCCCTGACAAATCTTTAAAAAAATAATAAAATATGAGCGCCTGGGTGGCTCAGTCGTTAAGCGTCTGCCTTCGGCTCAGGTCATGATCCCAGGGTCCTGGGATCGAGTCCCACATCGGGCTCCCCGCTTGGCGGGAAGCCTGCTTCTCCCTCTCCCACTCCCCCTGCTGTGTTCCTCCTCTCGCTGTCTCTCTCTGTGTCAAATAAATAAAATCTTTAAAAAAAAAAATTAAAAAAATAAAATAAAATAAAATAAATAAAAAATAAAAACAGGTGCCTGAGTGGCTCAGTCATCTGAGCATCCAACTCTTGATTTTGACTCAGGTCATGATCCTCAGGGTTGTGGGATGGAGCCCTGTGTTGGGCTCCATGCTCAGTGTTGAGTCAGCTTGGGATTCTCTCTCTCCCACTCCCTCTGCCTGCTGCTCCCCCAGCTCGTGCTCTCTCTCTCTCAAATAAATAAATCTTTTTAAATTAAAAAAAAAATAAGTCTCATGATGTCGCAACTGTTTACAAAGTTTTTGCCTAAATTTACTGTTTTGCTCCCTAAGTGACAAATTGATGCTTAACTATGTACTTCTGCAAAGATCATGGCAAATAATGCACCTCAGTCTGCCAAAAGAAGATTAATTTCCATTCTCAATCTCCTCTTTCTTAAACACTTAAGAGACCCAGCTAATGGAGAGTAAAATGGAGAAGAACTGGGGCGCCTGGGTGGCTCAGTAGGTTAAGCATCTGCCTTCGGCTCACATCATGATCTCAGGGTCCTGGGATTGAGCCTCATATCCGGCTTCCTGCTCAGCAGGGAATCTGCTTTTTTTTTCCTCTTTCTCCCCAGCCCCCCCCGCCCCTCCCCACTGCTTGTTGTTTCTCAAATAAATAAAATCTTAAAAAAAAAAAAAAGAAAAGCACTGCCCATGATAAAGGCTCTTTTGATAGTCCTTCAACAGCAGTGGGCTCTTGGATAATCAGTGTTTACTTTTAAAAAACTTGAACTCTTTTTTTGGACGGAGTACTATCAGATATTTGTATTGTTTCTAATTACTAACAGAGTAACATAAACAGTGAACTTGCAGCGGCATGAATTTGCTAATGTGCAATCAGTAGAGGCAAAAATCCCAATAAGTGACCTACCTAAAGTGATAAAAGAGGTATGAGTGATACTTGTAATTGAACTTGACATGCTTGAGACAAAATGTGCTAGTTCCCAGCCACTATTCTAGGGCTCTAATTCATCTTTATTTCCTGAAACTCTTTCTTCCTAAAGTAGTATTAACTGCCTCCACCTCTACCACTTTCAATAGGACACTCCAAAGAGCAGTCCCTCTCAAAAATCTGGCTCCTCTATCCCTCACCAACCCTTACTGAACCTCCTCTTTTAAAAACTTAATTAAAACTCATCTGTGGGGGTGCCTGGATGGCTTAGTCGGTTGAGCGTCTGCCTTTGGCTCAGGTCATGATCTCGGAGTCCTAGGATCAAGCCCCATGTTGGCTCCCTGCTCAGCAGGGAGTCTGCTTCTCCCTCTCCCTCTGCCCCTCCACCTGCTCCTTCTCTCTCTTGCACACTAATAAATAAACAAAACACCTCATCTGTGGCCCTGGGTATTTTGTTTACCCTCTGAGCGTCTTTTTAAAAGGAAATAAATCAGTCAAGGTCAGTACAAACTTTCAAAACCCAAAGAATTTTTTTTCAGTTTTCATCATCTTCTACCGCTGAAATAAATGAAAATGCTGACCATTTCTTTATTCTAAAACTTTTTTCTTGCTTCCATTTTCTACCTCTACCTTTTCTCAGCTGTCACTTAGTTTCCCTTTCTTCTGACCTTTTTTTTTTTTTTAAGATTTTATTTATTCATGAGAGACAGAGAGAGAGGAAGGCAGAAAGAGAAGCAGGCTCCCTGTGGAGTAGGGATCCTGATGCAGGACTCGATCCCCCTGGGATCATGACCTGAGCTGAAGGCAGACGCTTAACCAACTGAGCCACCCAGGCACCCCTCTTCTGCCCATTCTTTAAGTTCTACCCTGCTCCTCTTCTTTTTCCACTTTTCCCTGGCTCTCTTATTAGCTCACACAGTTATGACTTGTTTTTTCTTTTGGTATGCTGACGATACTCAATAGCTCTCTCTCTCCTCTCTAATTCCATATGGGTATTTGTTACATTTTTCTTTTCTTTTTTTTTTTTTTTAAGAGAGTGAGGAGGGTGAGGGGAGGGGCAGGGAGAGGGAAGAGAGAATCTCAAGCAGGCTCCATGCCCAGCACGGAGCCTGGCGCGGGGCTGATCTCACAATCCTGAGATTATGACCTGAGCTGAAATCAAGAGCGGAACGCTCAATCGAATGAACCACCCAGGCACCCGTGTTTTCCTTTCTATTTAGTATTAAATGTCTGACATGTGCCAGGCACTATGTATAATGTTATGGTGAGGAGTAATAGGTAGTCTTGACCTAGGATAGGCTTACAGTGGTACAGAAAATGGGACAGATGAACAGGTAATTATAATATAGTGCTTGGTATAACAGAGGTATGCAAAGGATGTATACATAGGATAGCTCTGCTACATGTGTTCATGACCATCTCAAAATCAATTCCATGTAAACCTGTCAACCACACAAGGACATTCCTTCTTCCTCATAGGTTCCCTATCCTGGTTAACAACCATTGATCCAAGACAGAGATGTCAAAAAAGTCCTTGACTCATTTTCTCATTCTCCCCTGGAACACTAATGGATTTTAGTTCCAAAACATACCCCAATCTTATTTTTTCTTTGCCATCCTTCATGTCACTGACTCGTGAGTACTTCATTCTCTTTCAACTTTGCTAAAACATGGAGGGGCAGAGGGAGAAGCAGACCTTTTCTAGACTCTCTCTAGTCATTATCAAAGTCCTGTAGCTAATATCTCAAATTTAGATCTGATCATATATCCCACCCCTTCCTCAAAACCTTTGACTGCTCCTGACTGAAAATAGAATAAAATTCAAACTCTCTATATCATTAGTCTTCAAAATATGGAGACAATCTATCATTCTAGTCTTATCTCCTTCTATCAAACCATACCAGAAACGCACCAAATATGTCATGCATTTTTATGCTTTCAAGCCTTTGCTCACATTGTTTGCTAATATAGGAATATGTCTTCACTTCCCCACGTAGTCCTTCTCCCTCACCAGCAATCTTATGGTACAATCAAATATCCAAACTCCCCCCTTCCCTTCTGCAATATTCACTATTTCTCTCTAGGGCTCCTAAGGTTTTTGTTTGCTTTTTAATTCTATCACAAAATTACAGCATTTATCACACAGTAAAATATCATACCTCTTCCCTGCTCCACTGTATTGGTTGATCACTCATTCCAGAAACAATTACTAAGTACAAACCACTATAGTAAATGCTGGGAATACAATGAGCACAGACAGTCCCTGCGAACTATCTGTGGACTGGGATCTTGGATTTTATTCATATTATCTTTATATCCTTGTTTACTAGCAGCACTAAATAATTTTGGTTGAATAATACTCTTTAATCAGTGTTTAACTGGTAGGAGGACAAATGACAAATCTGCTATACTACATGCATGTGACTTGGGGATATGGATATGGATGGCAACTAGAATAAAGAGACTCAAAAAGAACTACCTTTGAGTGTGCCTCCCTGACTCTTCATCAAGTTCCCAACTGTCAAGCTCAAAACCAGTTAACATCGAGTCAGAAAATATACCTGAGATTCCCTTTGGACCAAAACACTCTCTTACCACTTCCTTCCTAATACCCATCATTTTTGTTGCTCAGCCAGTGAGCAAATGAGTACAGCTTTAGGGAATCTTAAGGGGGATACTTAAGTCATCTTGCTAAATATAAAGAGATAATAGTTATTAGTTCCTACTGCCAATTATATGGCCAACATGGTACTAAAAAGCTTTATATGCATTATTTCTAATATTCACACAAACTTTGACAGATAGATATTGACTTCATATGACAAACAAACTGAGGCTTAGACCGGTTCAATAACCTGCTTAAGTTCACAGATAAAACTGTAGGTGCCTCTGTCCTTTTCTGGAATGCAGCTCTTCTCCTTGGTGTCCTTATCTCCATTCTCTCCCCATTCTAATCCACTCTTTATGTTAGATACCAGTTGTATCTGTCTAAAACACAGATAAGATTACTCTCTATTCAGAAAAAGACAAAATAGGAAGGAAGAGAATCAAGTCTCAAAGATGCTGTAACAGGCCAATTCCTCTCGGTTTGTAACCCTTTAAAATCAAACGGCGTACAAAGAAGTTTTTTTTTTTTTTTAATAACACTATATTAATCTCAGCTTTTTCTTTTTTCCTTGGCTCAGATGTTTGTTTCCCTGCACTGGTTTTCACATGAATTTCTCACAGCCTAGCCCTGGGAAGGGTGGAACAAATCTAACAAAACTCAATGGAAAATCATCCCTTCTTTATAAAAATAAATTCCTTTCCACCACTACTAATTGCTAAACAATAGATTGTCTTTGTTGAAGTCTAACGCTGAATTTGGAGGCTGTTTCTTTGAATTATTCTAGTGAGCTAAGAGAACCATATTAATTTAAGCCTTATGAATAATTTCAGCTTCGCTTAAAAAACCAGAAACAAAAGAAAACAAAACAATCGTCTTGGGCCTACAGCACTTAAAAGCAAGAAAAACCAGCTTACCTAAAAGTCATCATCAGGCAAATTTTAACCTGCAATGCCTGTGACAATTTACTTCAACGATAAAGTGATTCTTTTAGTTCAATTCCAGATAAACTAAAAAGGATAACTTAATTATAGGAATACAGAAATTTGTAAGATAGAAGGGTTTACTTTTTTTTTTTTAAAGATTTTATTTATTTATTTGAGAGTGAGAATGAGAGAGCATGAGAGGGGGAGGGTCAGAGGGAGAAGCAGACTCCCTGCCGAGCAGGGAGCCCGATGCGGGACTCGATCCTGGGACTCCAGGATCATGACCTGAGCCGAAGGCAGCCGCTTAACCAACTGAGCCACCCAGGCGCCCCAGAAGGGTTTACTTTTTAAAAAAGACTTTAAAGTTTCAATCTTGTTAAATTGTGGTTAAATATACATTACTATTTTAGCCATTTTTAAGTGTACAGTTTTGTGGCATTGAGTACATTCACACTATTGTGCAACTATCACCACCATCGACCTCTAGAACTCTTTATCTTCCCCAACTGAAATTTCCTATCCATTAAACACCAACTCCAATTCCTCCAGGCAACCAACACACTATTCTTTCTCTATGAATTTGACTATTCCACGTACTTCATAAAAGTAGGGGAATCACACAATATCTGTCCTTTTGTGGCTGGCTTATTTCATTTGGTACAATGTCTTCAAAGTTCACCTAAGTTATAGCATGTGTCTGAATTTCCTCTTTAAGGCCGAGTAATAGTCTATGGAATATACGTACTAAATTTTGTTTATCCATTCATTGGACAATACAAATTGTTTTTTCTTAAACATTTATGGGGGGGGGCATGTTGGGCTCCATCCCAAAACCCTGAGATCATGACCTGAATCGAAATCAAGATTAAGATGCCCAACTGACTGAGCCACCCAGGTGCCCTGGTTAATACAAGTTTTTAAAGTCCGACTGTAACATGATATGATCTTTAGGGTAAAACTCACAAAATTAGTAAAGGGCCCAAAGAAGACAACTAGTATTTCCAGAGTTACTTCTCACTTTGTCATAATAAAGCTTTATTAAAGTTAATAGTCTGGTACAATATTAAAAAAATGAACTCCTTGGTCCTTCTGGATGTGACTTAACCGATGTTGTAGCTTCAGTTTTCTCATATGTGAAATGAATGAACATTTTCTATTCTTTTGTGATTGGGAGTAATCAGGAGGGGGGGGGATGCCAGGTGCTGTCCAATTCTAATCCATGATGTAAGCATATTAGTTCCATTTCCGCAAATGAAGAAACAGAGTCTCAAGAGGTAGTAGTAGCTCACCTTCAGTCATATAGAAGTACAGGACTTGGGATATCTATAAATTTCTGATTCCAATGTTCACACTCCCCTATATCTTGAAAGGTACAAGAGGTTAAGAAGAGGGGAAGAAATGCACATAAAACAATTCATTTAACTCTGAGTTAATTATTTGAATGCAGTACTGTTGACAGCTAAAAATAAATAAATAAACAAACCATGTAGGTGATTTCCCCATGTTCCTGTGGATATTTCAGGAAATACCACTTTAATTTTTTTCCAGAACTCAAGGTATGCTGACTTTATGCCACCTCAACACAGTATCTCCAAAACTAAATATTTAAATTATTTGGATGCCATTTCCACACTAGAAACCTACCTCTGGGAACAATAAAAGTTAGCTCATTCACAAAGTCAGATTATATGTCTGACCTCCCTAGTACAGATTTGAAAAAAAAAATGTTTTTTCTTTTTCTGGAACAGATTCCTAAAGCATAATGATTTATATTAGTGTTTTGTAAATCTAAAATATGAATATTTTTAAAAATTTATTTGAGAGAGATAGACAGTGACAGAGATAGCGAGAGAGTGCATAAGCAGGGAGGAGAGGGAGAAGCAGGCTCCCTCTGAGCAGGAAGTCCAAACAGGGAGCCTGACATGGGGCTGGATCCCAGGACCCTGGGATCATGCCCCAAGCCAAAGGCAGATGCCCAGTCGTCTGAGCCACGAAGGCACCCCTAAAAATGTGAATATTTTTAAGCAACACAGGATTGTCCAAGGACTCTCCCTCATTTTAGGAAATTAGTCAATATAGTTCCTTCTCATCCACAGTGAAGAAAATGAATCTATTCCACTTAGAATATCAACCTGTCTACACTTCAATATGAAATGTTTATATTATTCATTTCTCCTTAAACTATGTGAATTTAATGCCAAACAAGCAAATTATCTGACAGATGATCAAAGTCTAAGAGAAATACATTAAATATGGCTTCTCTTTTCTATAACCCTCACCATCCCCCTTTTTAAAAGATTTTATTTATTTGGAAGAGAGAACACAAGTGGTGGGGAAGGGCAGGGCAGAGGGAGAAGCAGACTCCCCGCTGAGCAGGAAGCCTGACTTGGGACTGGATCCCAGGACCCTGAGATCAGGACCAGAGTCGAAGGCAGATGCCCAACGAACTGAGTCACCCAGGCACCCCCTCTTCTATAACCTCTTTTTTATTTTCAGGGAGAAGTGTGTAGGCAAACCACAAATGTTTGGCAGATCCACACCTGTTTTCTGCACCTTCTGATATAAGGTAGCCAGAATTACACAAGGGTGGTGGGACATGGGACAAGTGTGTTGAACAGGGGATGGGCAAACAATAAACATTTCTTACACATCTTCATTCACAGCACTGGAATAGGCACTGTGTGAGAATATTAAAAAATGCACAAATATTAAGTTCCACAAATGTTTTTAAACCTCTGAAAAGATTGTTTCTCACAACCAAAAGCAAAAAATTAAGATTTGTTCCTGCTAGGGAATAATTTTTGTAAAGAAATATTGGCTTTTGAGGGGCACCTGGGTGGCTCAGTCGTTAAGCGTCTGCCTTTGGCTCAGGTCATGATCCCAGGGTCCTGGGATTCAGCCCTGCATTGGGCTCCCTGCTCCATGGGAAGCCTGCTTCTCCCTCCCCCACTCCTGCTGTCCTGCATTCGCTATCTCTCTCTCTGTCAAATAAATAAAATCTTCAAAAAAAAAAAAGGAAAAGAAAAAGAAATATTAGCTTTTGAGGTTAGAGAGAGTTCAGATTTTTCAATTCAGAGAATTCAACAGGTAACTATGATAAGGATATAACCATTTCTCTTCTATAGATATACCAGAGGTCTATTCATAGAAAATCGTGTGTCACAGAAAAAGAGATTTACATGACATGTTCCTACCCTTACATTGCCAGAATCCGTTTATCAGCATACTTCAAGGGTGTAAAAGAGTTTATTACCTCTACAATAAAAATATTAAAATGATTAACTCATGGCTCTTCCCAGTAGTATTATACAAATGCCCAACATTTAATCCAATTTAGCCTTGCATGCTGTCTCTTAATACCCATGATGATACTTAAAATATGCTTCCAAAGAAAAATTCTGCACATCAATTCCTTTTTCTGATACAAGGGCCATCTTCAAAAAAAGGAAAACAAGATTATAACCACAGGTTGTTGGTTTTAAATAACAAAATGTATAAATAAGGGAACATATAGTAAATTTTATATATCATATATAAAATAATTTAATGTATATTTATAATTTTGTATAATATAAATATTACATATGAAATATAAAATGTTATATATTTATAATTATTTTTATATAATATAATTATAAAATATACATTTTGTATACATATAAAATATATATGAAATAATTTTTATATTATAATAAATTTTATATATACACAAAATAAATCTTTAAAATAGTCAAATTATTGTTAATCTTTACAGTTAATAACATTTTGTTAAAGTTATCACAGGCACTAGTTTGCTAATGTACCTAAAGAAATAACAGATTTTAGCACGGAGAAAAATGTATTCCCACATAGATTAATGGATTCCAAGGAGTAGTGATTTGTAACATAAAAAGCTGATGCAACCTTAATTGGAGATATGTAACAACCATACATGAACTCTTATGAGAGATGTGGACCTCCCAATCTGGCAGCACAGCCATACAATTAAGAAGATACACCTCCTGCTTTAAAGGCATGGTCATATATACTATTTAATATCAGGTATGAACTTAAAAATAAGAGCTTTAGTTTTACTGTTTAGTGATCCACAAAAAAAAGGAATTTGGGGGAAAAGTCAGGCCTGATAAAACTCTACTGTGCTGGAAAGAACAATCTTCAAGAGTCTCATTGATCTACCTCAGAGATACTGGTTGCTTTGAAAAGAGGGAAACCTCCAGGCTAAATTCTATACACTAAAGTGTTCGTCGTGACTTGCAAACTGCCATATTTGTTCAGTTTTTGTATAGGAAGAGAAACAAGGCTGTTAGCGTCAACAAGAGTGGTTATAAGTTTAAATGTATATCCAGTATTGTTTTGACTTAAAAGTTTTCTAAAGAATCAAGATCTCTCAGAAACAACACAGAACAGGAGATGCGGGGTGGGGGATGGAGCAGGTAACCAATTTATGTAAAAAAGAAACAACTTTTAAGTTGATACCCACTGACTTTGAGTCCTTGGCCTTGGAGTTTCTTTCTTTGGGATCTAACTATGGAAAACCAATAAAACAAGGCAGTTGCATACAAAGCACCCAAATGTCAGCCAAACCCTTCTTTATGTATGTTGGTTAAATCAGCACTTCTTCGATATTTGAGTTTTAACTCCACGAAAGATTATTTATGAGTTCATTTATTCCACATGCTTGAGAAATCTAATCATACCTGATTATACTGAAAACTACAAAGATATTATGGGTAGCCTATGTCAGAACTTCAGCACACCACTGTCTGTAAAGACACTCAACAGTAGCACTGATTTAAACTAATTATTTTCTGAAGCCTGTACTCAATGATCACTTGTTAAAACAATCACTGTGAAATGATGAGACCTTCAAAGTAGGTTACACATTAGCTGGAAACATGCTCAATAACAATGACTTCTTAAAAAGAATGTGGGCTGTAAAGTTCAGCTGGAAATGTACGCAATAAAAGAAAATGACTTCTAAAGAATCTGGGCTGTAAAGTTGAGATATATTTGGAGAAACTCATGTCTCTTCATGTAGGTAATGTGAACAATACACTTCTTTCAATATGTAATGTAAAAGATAGGAAACAGGTGTCTTCACTTTTATAGTGTCCCACTAAATTACCATTTAACCCAAATTAAGCATGTGTAAACTGCTAATAAAATACTACGCCAATAAGACCAAAATGCATAGAGTTGGTAGGTTAACTATCCAAACATATACCTTAACACCAATGACATAAGTTAATCAACTGTAAACTGAGTTATAAGATTGAAACAATGAAAAGAAGTGCACTACAACACAGCAGTTCAATTTTAATTAGTAATTTGAGTTAATTTGTATTAACTCAAAATTAATTTGTACATGTGAATTTTAAATGTTACTAGTAAATACAAATCAATCATGGATGCAAATATAATGCAATCTGAGGTCTATAAAGAACATAATGCTCTCCCACATTCATTTTCAGTTTTTGTAAGTAAACTCTACTTAAAAACCTTCAATATATATAAAATAGCACCCTATACATGTTGAATTAAGGCCAACAGGTCCTTCGTCTAAAAAAAAAGTTAAATGTATACTTCCTTGGCATCTAAGCTTTTTTTCAACTTTTCTAACATCAGTTTAATGTGATAAACACAGTGCAATTCACCCTCCATTGTTTTCTTTTTAAATAAACAAAGCAGCTGGAAACACATTTACTACACTATTCCAGTCACATGTACATGAACACAGGTGTTTATATGGATGAAAAAATATCAAATGAACGGTGAAAACCTGCCCCTGACAGTTTTCCCCCCAACTAATGAAAACCACAAAAGCCAAAAGATTTCAAATTCAAGTTGGAACACGATTTTAAACTAAGCACTAGTAGCATGATCACTTAATACGGTCTTCTAGGACATTTGCTTCCATGATAAAGTAATCCCCGAGAAAGCTTAAATACGGAGATGCCTGTAAAAACAGGTGCAGATGCTAACAGTCATTAGAACAGTAGCGACCAAAGTAGTACTAGGCAATGGACAGCGAACTATTCCAAGTCTGGGATTATCCTCTGGCTCAACACCAACCCTGAAGGTTGCTGAGAATCAAGACATAGCAATGAGGTATTGGGAGCAGATACTTAAAGGACATGGGGAGAGTGAGACACTTTAACTGCAGGTGGGGAAAATGAGACAGAAGGATCAGTACAAGTTGGCAGGCCAGCAATAAAAGAAAGCAAGTCTTTCAAATTTGGCTCAGCCCAGGAAGCTAGCTTGAGGCCCAAGCCAGCTGAAGTCACAAATACAGGCCCAGCTGGCAATGGGGAGAAACTGAGGCCAGATTCCCAAATAGGACTTGGCCCCAAACATGAAAGTCAAGAGACAATCCGGCTTTGCCTGGGGTTAGAGGGACTGCCGCCAGCGCAGGACTCGGTAGACAGACACCCACCCAGACAGGGGGAACCGGTTTGGGCAGGGGCTGCGAGAGCGTTCCCGCCTGCGCATGCGCCCTCTCCCCTCCGCCACAGCTCCCCCTCCGCCACAGCTCCCCCTCCCCCCAATCACGGCTCCCCTCAGAACCCGGCTCGTCGAAGGAGGTGAGCGCAGTCTGGCCGGCCCAGCCCCGCGGGATAAAAACACAGCCTGGCCCCGAGCAAGGGCTGTCACAGGATCCCCCGGGGCTTGATGGATAGGATGGTGGGAGGAGGAGGAGGGGAAACGCGGCCCTACCCGACCCGCCGTCTCCTCCTCCGCCGCCCGCCGTTCGCCGTTCGCCGTCCGGGAGGCTCCGCCGCCTGGGCCTCCCCAGCCGCCCTGCCCCCGCCCTCCCCGCCCCCTACTCACGTGAGAGTAGCTTCTTCCGCCCTCCGCCCCGCCTCCCGCCCTATTTCATAGGCCTGCTGCTAAGCCGAGCAGCCCCATTGGCCCAACAGGCGGCGAGGGCGTACTTCCTTTCCTCGAAGCTCCACCTGGGCTTTTACCCTGCCACGGGAGTCTGCGCCTGCGCCGAGTGTGCACTCTTTAAGGTGGAGTAGCACTGTGATCTGTGTTTAGACTTGGACGGGCAGTGGCTCTGTGACTGCCTCAGGGACTGGAAGCAGGATGGCAGCGGAATCAGGCTAACTAGCACCTGTTACGCCTAAAAGGAGGTACACATGCAAAGACCACTGGTGCTACAGCAAGAAATCTGCTCACCTTTCACGTTCAAGTACTATTTCAAAAGCAGCCCTTAACAGCGTTACTCAACTCACCTGGCCTTTATCGAAGGCGTGCATTATGATAGGTCTTTTTATGGGTATCTCATTGGCTTTACCACAAACCTGTGAGAATGTTCGATTTTTCTCATTTTATAAAGGAGTCCAACCTAAGTAACAGTTCAATCCAAAAGTCGAAAACTTTTGACTCAAGTCCAAGGGCCACTGGCTGCGACACAGCTGCCTTGAGGTACTTGATACACACAGCCCCACGTTGCGGTATAGAGGTTACTTAAAAATAAAATCTTAAATCATTCAAAAGGGATATATAGAGCAAAAGCAATGAGATTTAAAGTCCTGAATGAATTTACAATGTAGTTGGTAACAGAAACAATGGCTACTAAAGGTGCTAATAAGTCATAACTTATAATTCTACAGCCTATCCCTTACTCTTCCCCTTTCTTTATTCAAATAGCCTATGCTCTTTTCCTGGTGAATGAGTCATGTAATGTTTTCCTGTGCATAATGTATCCAAATCAACCAGAGAAAACACAAAAATGTTGTGCTCTGTTGCAGTCCTTTATGTGACTTGTCTACTATTACAATAGACTTGGCTGCACTCCCACAGGAAAATAGCTTTGTTCCTTTTCTCCTTATACAGTTACATAATAATACACACCCATTTTAAAGTAGTAGTATCAAATAATAGATGCAGTATTATGAAACCCCCTGATATCCTGATGCACTTTTAATATGTTGGTGACTATACAATCAATGATTCTTTGATTCATATGTATACACCAAATATGTATGTAAATCTTAACATAAATTTTTTAAATAAAATTTTATTACAGATTGTACAGTATATGCCTTGGAGAACAGAAAACAGAGACAAGCTACAATAAAAAATAAAACATCACATTCCCACCACCAATGTTAATACCATAATGCATATCCTTCTTTGTGTGCCAACATATTGTTCTGTAAAATGAGATCACATGGTTTAGCAATCTGCTTTATTCAATTAACAATATCTACTTTACCATTTCAGTATATTTCCCTCACATCTAATTCCTAGATCACATCCAATTTTCCATCAACCTGAAAGTATTTTTACAGTTGGCTTTCCCAAATCAGTAATATTTCAATTAAGTTTTCCTCTCATCTATTATCTACTATAATCAAATATTCTGTTGATTGAAATATATTTTTTTAAAGTTAGTTTTCCTAAATCAGTATCCAATCCAGGACCACACACTACAACTGGTTGTTCTATCCCTTAAATATTTTTTACTCTAGCACTTAAGAAAAATACTAAGATACTGGCTTACTGAAGAAATCAGGCCACTTGAAGTGCAAAATTTCCCACTCTCTGGATCTGAATGATTGCTTCCCCAAGAGGTTACTGAATTTGTTCCTTTAGACCTGGTATTTCCCAGAAACTGGAAGTTCTATTTCAAGGCTCAATAGATTAATGTGGTAAGTTGGAGCCAGAATGGGAAAATCCACGAATGCTAAAATTAAAAAAAGGAAATTCAATCTATAAACCCATGGGTGCCCTCAGAGGTTTTTAAGGACAGTGCCAATATCAGATTTGGATTTTCTAAAAGATTATTCTGGTAGCAGTAGAAAAGGCAAAATGGGGTAAATGGAACAGTTTAGAGGCCGACTAAGATCAGAAAGATTTGAACTAAGGCAGAAGGGGATGGGGTGGGAGGGAACAGGGTTCAAGAGACATATGAAAAAGAAATATCTTCAAGTTTGCTGATTTTCTTCTGCCTGCTCAAACCTAATTTTGAATCCCTCTAGTGAATTTTTCATTTCTGCTATTGTACTTTTTAACTTCAGAATTTCATTTTGGTTCCTTTCATAATTTCTATATCTTTAATACTATTTCCATTTTTTTTTCATAGTTTTTCTGACTTCATCCATGTTTTCTTTTAGCTCAGTGAGCAACTTCAAGACAGTTGATTTAAAGTCTCGTAAGTCAGATGTCTCATCTTTCTCAGGGAAGGTTTCTGTTGATTTATTTTGTTCCTTTGAACAGGCCATACTTTCCTATTTGTATGCCTTTTGATTCTTTGCTAAAAAATGGACATTTGAATCTTATGTGATAACTGTGGAAATCAAATTCTCCCCCTATCCCAGGGATTGCTGGTTTTTGTGTGTATGGTTTGTTTTGTTTTGTTTTGTTTTTTTAATTGTTGAAGGGTATCTCTATGCCAGGAATCAGGATCAGCCTAAGGTGAAAGCTTAAGGTCTCCTCAGTTCTTTTCTGAGCCTGCATCTTTTCCTGGTTATACACAGTGGCTTTCTAATTTTCCCTATGTAAGTGGTTGCTTCTGAATGTCCTAAGCCTTAAATTTCTGGCTCCCAAATGGGGTAAAAGGGAAAACAAACAAACAAAACAGAAGCTGTTCCTTCAAATCCCATAGAAGCCAGCTCAGCCTATGGGGGCTGAAACAATGGCAGTGACTCTGTGCCTGAATCTCAGAACTCAAAAGGCATAATCAGCAATCAAAACACAGAACTCTGGTATTTGGTGAACAAAATTCTTATTTCCCACCACAGCTCCAGCAAGCCACACCAGGAATGTGAACATGGCTGCCTGCCACAGGGCTGAAGGGTAGGAAGCAGGGAGGTGCTATCATGCTAAAGGCTGACATTGACTGAAACTAACCTCAATTTACCAACCAAACTTTCTCCTGGAAGGTGCAAGAATTCAAACAGACTCCAGAGTTACTTCAGACAGTTTCTGCCAGTACAACTGTTGTCTAGGTAGAGAGATGGATTCCTTGTGCTTCCTACTCCATCTGAGGAACAGAAAGAAAAGAAAAAAAGAAATGTGAACAGTGAATGGAGTTTAAGGGATCTGTGGGACACTATCAAGAGAAACAACATACCACTGTGGGAGAAAGAATAATAGAGGTGCCTGGGTGGCTCAGTCGGTTAAGTGCCTGACTCTTGATTTCTGCTCAGGTCATGATCTCAGGATCCTGGGATTGAGCCTTGCATAGGGCTTCACGCTCAGCACATAGTCTGCTTGAGATTCTCTCTCTCCCTCTTTCCCTCTCTTCCTGCACTTGTGTGCACACTCTCTTTCTCTAAGATTAGTGAATAAATCTCAAAAAAAAAATAAGATTCAAACTGTAGAAAGCCAAAGAAAAGAGAGACTCTTAAAAGCAGCAAAAGAGAAGTGATTCTTCACATACAAGGGATCCTCAATAAGATTATCAGCCAATTTCTCATCTTAAACCTTGGAGGCCAGAAAGCAGTAGGTTAATATTATCAATGTGCTGGAAGAAAAAAAAAAAAAAAACTGTTGACAAAGAATTCTGTATCTGGCAAAACTGTCCTTCTAAAGTGAGGGAGAAATTAAAATAATCTCTGATTTTAAAAAAGCTAAGGGAGTTTACCACTAAACCTGGCAATCAGAAGTGCTATAGGCAATCCTTCAGGTTGAAATAAAAGGCTGCTCAACAGTAATTTGAAGCCATACGAAGAAATAAAGATCCCTAGTAAAGATAAATGTGTGGGGAATTATAAAAGTATTATTATAATTCCAGTTTGTAACTCCACCTTTTATTTCCTATATGATTTAAAAGACAAGTGCAGGGCGCCTGGGTGGCTCAGTTGGTTAAGCGACTGCCTTCAGCTCAGGTCATGATCCTGGAGTCCCGGGATCGAGTCCCGCATCGGGCTCCCTGCTCGGCGGGGAGTCTGCTTCTCCCTCTGACCCTCTCATGCTCTATCTCATTCTCTGTCTCAAATAAATAAATAAAATCTTTAAAAAAAAAAAAAGATCCCTTGTTTAAAATAAATAAATAAATAAATAAAAGACAAGTGCATTAGATATTAATCTATGTTATTGGGTACAGAGTGTATAAAAGATATAATCTGTAACATCAATAACAGAAAGAATGGGAAGAGCTATACAGGAGAGGTTTTGTATGCTATTAAAGTTGGTATCAATTCAATTAGATTGTTGTAACTCTTTGGTGTTAAATATAATTCCCATGACAACCACAAAAAAAATACCTATAGAATATTCACAAAAGGAAATAAGAGGTGAATTAAAACTTTTCACTAAAAAAAAAATCAAATAAACACAGAAAAGGACAGTAATAAAAGAAATGAAAGGCACAAAGGCCTACAGAAAAGAAATAGCAAAATGGCAGAAATAATTCCATCCTTAGCAGTAATTACTTTAAATGTAAATGGTGTAAACTCTTCAGTCAAAGACAGAGATGAGCTGAATGGATTTCAGAAAAAAAAAAGATCCAACCATCTATGGTCTAGAAAAGACTCACTTTAGATCCAAAGATATAAATAGGTTAAAAGTGAAAGAATTTTTAAAAAGATATTCCAGGGACTCCTGGCTGGCTTTAGTTGGTAGAGCATGCAACTCTATCTCAGGGTCCTAAGTTTGAGTCCCATGTTGGGCCTAGAGCTTACTTTAAAAAAAAAAAAAAAAAGTTCCGTGCAAATACTAATCAAAGAGAGCTGGGGTGGTTATACAAGCGTCATACAAAATAGACTTTAAATCCAAAAAAAAGGTTACAAGAGACAAAGAAGGACACTATTTATTAATAAAAGGTTCAATAAAGCAAGATTATGTAAAAATTATAAACATTAACATACCTAGTAAGAGACCCTCAAAATATATGAAGCAAAAATGACCAGAATTAAAGGGAAGAATAAACAGTTCTACAATAGTTGGAAACTTCAATACTCCACTTTCAATAATGAATAGAACAACCAGATAGGAGATAAGTTAGGAAACAGAGGAACATCCTGAGAAAACAACTAAACCTAACAGATATATACAGAACAGTCCACCCAACAACAGCAGAATTATTTTTACATTTACATGGGACATCCTCCAGGACAGGCCATATAATTAGGCCACAAAACAAGCCTCAATAGATTTTAAAAGACAGGTATCATACAAAGTATCTACTCCAACCACAATGGAATGAAGTTAGAAATCAGAAACACAAATACATGTAAATTACACAACATGCTCTTAAACAACCAATGGGTCAAAGAAATCAAAAGGGAAATTAGAATATATGTTAGAAATGAGTGAAAATGATGACACAACATACCAAAACTGATAGAATGCAATGAAGGCACTGATCAGAGGGAAATTTATAGTTGAAAATGGCTACATTAAAAAAGAAGAAAGATCTCAAAATAATACCCTAACTTTATACCTTACAAAACAAGAAAAACTAGAAAATAAACCCAAAACTAGCAGAGGGAAAGAAAGAAAACAGATGAGAGTGGAGATAAACTAGAAAACAGAAAAAGAGAAAAATCAATGAAACTAAAAATTGTTTCTTTGAAAAGAACAACAAAATCAACATGCAAATAACTAAAATCAGAAATGAAAGTGGGTATTACTTCTGACATTCCAGAAATAAAAGGATTATAAGAGAATGCTATGAACAACTGTATGCCAACAAATTAACTTAGAAAAGAAACAAATTCCTTGAAACATATAAATTAAACTGATTCAGAAGAAATAGAAAATCTCAACACACATATAACAAGTAAAGAGATTAAGTGAGTAATCAAAAAACTCCCAACAAAGAATAGTCCTGTCCCAGATGACCACCAGAGAAATGTACCAAACATTTAATGAATAACACCAGTCCTCCTCAAATTCTTCCAAAAAAATTAAAGAGGAAATATTTCCTAACTCATTCTATGAGACCTTCATTATCCTGATAC
The DNA here is from genome assembly GCF_002201575.2 of Neomonachus schauinslandi. Classification (NCBI taxonomy): domain Eukaryota; kingdom Metazoa; phylum Chordata; class Mammalia; order Carnivora; family Phocidae; genus Neomonachus; species Neomonachus schauinslandi. The sequence goes on along the minus strand of NC_058415.1, from coordinate 81,778,544 downwards.
CAAAGCCAGATAAAGTCATCATAAGTAAGTTACATACTGATATCTCCTATGAATATAGATGCTAAAATCCTCAACAACATTTAAGACAATCAAATCCAACAACATATTAAAAGGATTATTCGCCATGTCAAAGTGGGATTTATCGCAGGAATGCAGCATGGTTCAACATAAAATCAATCCATGTAATATATCACATTAATAAAACAAAGAGAAAAAAACACGATCATCTCAATGGATGCAGAAAAGACATGTGACAGACCATAATGCTTTTCATAATAAAATCTCTCAGAAAACTAGTTATAGAGGGAAAATTTCTCTACACGATAAATGTATTTGTTAAAAACCCACACTGAACACCATACTCAATAATTCAGCTACCCCTCTAAGATCAGGAACAAGTCAAAGATGTCTCCTTTCACTGCTGCTATTAAACACTGTACCTGAAATTCTAGCCAGAACCATTGGACAAGAAAGAGAAATAAAAGGCAAATTGTGGAGAGGAAGAGGTAAAACTATCTCTATTCACAGACAACATGATTATATGGAGAGAAAACCTCAAAGAACCCACAAGAAAGCTACTAAAGCAAAAACAAAACAAAAATTCAGCGATGTTGCTGGGTATAACACCAACACACAAAAATCAGCTGTTTCTACACACCAGCAATGAACAATATGAAAAGGAAATGAAGAAAGCAATTCCATTTACAATATTATCAGAAAGAATACCCTGAAAGCTTGAAAACATTGCTGAAATTAATGAACACCTAAGTACATGGAAAGACATTCTGTATTCACAGGTAGGAAGACTTAGATTTGTTAAAATAGCAATGCCACCCAAAGTGGTCTACAGATTCAACACAATATCAAAATTACAATCCTTTTTTCCTCAGAAATGTAAAAGGTCATCCTCAAATTTATATGGAGTTTCAAAGGGCCAAAACAACCTTGAAAAAGCATAAAGTTGGAGGACTCACACTTCCTCAAATGTGATAGAACAGAGAGCCCAGAAATAAACCGTCACATATATAGTCGAAGGTGTCAAGACCATTCAAAGGGTAAAGAACAGTTTTTTCAAGAACCGGTGCTGGAAAAACGATATCCACATAAAAAGAATATGAAGTTGGGTACAGCTGTGGTGACTATTACACAACACTGTGAACGTACTTAATGCCACCGAACTTTACACTTACAAATGATTAAAATTATAAATACTGTGTTTGACCACAATAATACCTTTCCCCCAAGAAAAAAGGAGCCCAGCGAGCAACTGAATTGGCAATGAGAAGGAAAAGGACTCTAGAATGATGATCAAGTTTTCTGGTCGGCAGGACTGCGTGGATGATGCCGTTTACCAACCAACCTGTGGTCTAAGGGCCATAAGAAGCAGGTCTGCATTTGAACTTGAGATAATTAAAAGGTACATTAAGATTGGGCCAACCAATTGGAGATGTCTTCTGTGCAGCTGGCCCTGGAGCTCAAGAGACCAGTCTCGGCTGGCGAGAGTGATTTCTGAATGGTCAGCACGCTGTAGGTAACGGAAGCCACGGGAATGAAAGAGATCTCTGGGAAACACCAACATCCAAAAGCGAGGGGGAGTAAACCCCCTTCTGCTTTCAGGGCCCCGGCTCCGCGAGTCCACATCCCTGGGCGGGAGGGTCTTACCAAGGCTTAGTGCGGAGGCACCCTTCAAGCCCACGCGGGCAGCAGGCGGCGGAGGCCCAGCTCCAGAGGAGCCGCTGCAAACAGGCGAAGCGCGCAGAGCAGAGCCCGGGACGCGAAGGAACCGCCACACCTTCGAGTCGCCGGCGAGGAGCTCGCAGCAGGCTTCTCGGATATTCTGCACCCTTTCCTCCGCGCGCAAAGTCCCTCGCCGGGCCCCGTCACCCTCCGACTCTTCCGATTGGTGGAGAGGACCAAGGGACCTGGAAGTTGTTTTGTCCGGCGAGGGCTGCCCTTCCGGTTCCGTTGGGTCCCCCTTTGGCTCGGGTTCCCTGCCCCTCCCCCTTCCCGGAGCCCCGAGGGGCCGGAGCTCCTGGCGGTGCCGGATCCTGACGGTGGCCTTCCCCCGGGTCTGTAAGTGCGGAGGCGGCCGGAGCGCCGGGCAGGGGTACGGGGTCTCTCAAGAGGGAGCCCCCTTGGGGCCCTGGATTGGCCGGGACCTGCTCTGGGATGGGGGCGAGGAGCTGGCCTAGGCCCGCTGGGACTTAAGGAACCCTTGGTCCGGCCCACGCTGTGCCCCGCCCCTCTCCCTTCCTTGCGTCTGGAGTCGGGAGCCTAACTATGCCCCAGGGACCTCCTCCTGGGACCCCAGCCGAGGGCCCAGCAGTTGGCTTGGACGCCTGACTCTGGCATCTTGTAGGAAGTGCCAGAGCTGAGGCCCTGGCAAGGCCTCAGTGCCGGCCCGCTAGGCTCACTATGCGTGCTGACCGAGGTTACCCTTTTGCCAGGGTTTCCCCCAAATCGGCCTCTGGCCGCAGCACCTTTTCTATTACTGGCGCTATGCCAGGTACTGGGGCTTCTTAAGATACCCTTCCAGTTTTCCAGGGTCAAGTTTGGGAGCCAGATATAAACATAATTGCTCCTGCGATTTATGTATCAGTCATATATGTGTGAACTACCCAACGAGCAGTTGCTAGGAAGGCTGAAGAAAGAAAGTGAGGTCTGAATTATACTTCTTGGAGAGGATAAAGTGGAGAGGAGCTTTTCAGGCAGAAGGAGGAGTTTGCAAGGCTCTGAAGGAATGACTGAGCGTAACTTGGGTGTGAAGAGGGGGAAATTGGGGGCTCTGGTGCGTAGGATGAGATACGAGGCTGGGAAAGTAGGCTGAGGTCCAGATAGTGGAAGGTTTAATCCTAAAGGAGATGGGTAGTTTTAGAAGAGTTTTAAGCAGGAGACTTACACAGTCAGATTTGCACTGTAGAAAGCCATGTTGTTCTAGAAGTCAGCCTATAGAAAAGAAATGTCTATAAGCTGATTATGGACACTTCAACTAATGTCTGGGTACTCTTACTGGAAATTCTTTTGAAGGAGTAATGGAATCAGCCTAGTGAAAGTTAATGAAGGCTTAAAATGGAGTTATGACAGTGTTACTGGAAAGAAGGGAGGTATGCTGGAGTGAATGGTGTGAAAACTCTGTAATAAATTGGATGTTGAGGGAGAAAGAGATCGCAAAGCTGATTCCTAGGTTTTAGGCCTTTGGCATTTGGAGAACGTTGATGCTATTATCAGCAATAAAACCATAACCTTGTATATTACAAATTTATATTTTTGGACATGTTTAATTAAAGTTATAATGGAACAGCCACATAAGACTGTCCAGTATAGAGTTGGAAATGCAAATCTGCAGCTTAACCTCAGTGCTGTGGCTAGAGGTAAAAGTTCGAGTCACTGGCATAGAAGTAGAAGCTGTAGTAATATTTGGCATCAGGAAGGAAGTATTGAGAAAGATGGGAATATTTTGGGGGAATGGTTGCATTTATGAAGCAGAAAGGGGAATGAATTTGTGGGATAGCAAAGACAGAGGTAGGGGATACATATAAAAGTACAGGGTTCCAGCAACCAAGAAGACCCAGAATCAAGAGAAGGGAATTTTGAGGAGGGTCCATTGAGACAATTCATGCAGAGCATTTGGGGAATGAGAGGGGGGAAAAAAAGATTGCATTTCCGTAGTAAGAGATAATTAGTGGGGCACCTGGCTGGCTCAGTCAGTAGAGCATGCAACTCTTGATCTTGGGGTCATGAGTTCAAGCCCCATGTTGGGCATAGAGATTACTTTTAAAAAAAGAGATCATTAGAGACCTTTTCAAAAGCAATTTTAGTAGAGTGATGAGGTCACGATTTATGAAATAATGGAGACCTTAACTGGTTTGATGTTAAATGAGAATGAGAAAAGGCCACATGTGAAGTGTTTCACGAAGAAAATTGACGGGCTTTATTTGTTTATTCACCTAACATGCTTATCAAGCACATTCCAGACACTGTTCTAAGCTCTTTTAAACGTTAATTTAATTTTTAACTTCCCATAACGATGCTATGAATTAATATTACTATTTGACAGATGGGAAAAATGAAGCACAGAAGGGGTTAAGTAACTTGCCCAGGGTCACACAGCTAGTAAGTGGTTGAGCAGGGTTTTCATCCTAGGAGATATGGCTCCAGAATCCATAGTTTTATCCACTGCACTAAGCAGTGACTGAATGTAGGAGTGAAAGGAGTGGGAAAAATTTAAGCAAAGATAGGTTCATTGATAAAAAATGGAGAGGCTTGGAAGGAGAACCTAATTGAGAAGGTAAGTAATGGATGTATGTTTATATTACATATTTGTTTTTTATTTCTCTCTGTCTTATATCCTCTTCCAATCAATGCCACTTTAGGTCAATTTCTTTCACAATTAGGTCAATTTATGCCATGCTTTCATCTGTCACTTACTATCTATAATCAGGTCTCCTCTTCAGCTTCAGACTCATATCCAACTAGCTAATAAATCTTCCGCTTCATGTCATGTAAGATTCTCTGACTAAACATTTTAAAACCAGACCCATGATCATCCCCTCCAATATTCCCTAGCTTATTGAGTGACACTGTGTCAAATTAATCCAGTCATTCAAATCAGAGGTCTTGGAGTCATCTCAAACTATCCTTTCTTGAACCCCTCTTGGTCACCAAGTCCATCAGTTCTTTGAAATATCTCTCAAATCTGGTTTCCTCTCTCTGTCCATATGATTGTTGTCAGTATTCAGGCCCTCATTATTTCGATCTTGATCTGCTAGAGTAATAGCATACTACAGGTATCCTTGCCTTCATGTCCACTGTTCTTAGAGCCATTCGCCATTAATTTTTATTTTTGACTTACTGAGTTTTAGACAGTGCAGGAGTTTAGACATCACACATTTCAAGCAATAGAATAGTGGCCTAGGGCAGGTATTGTTGAGTAACTTGAAGGAAAGTTAAGTTTGGCCAAGGTTGGCCATGAGGATGGAGATTTAGGGATTTTTTTTTTTTTTTAAATAGAGCATGTAAGTAAAACATGGAGAAACCAGATGGGCTTTCTGAGAGGAAGTAAGCTTTGAAAAAACAGCAAAAAATCAAGGACTAAGTTTTGAGAAGGATATACTTACCTTTACACAGTTTATTGGACCTTGAAGAGCAAACAAGCAAAAGAATGGTGGAAAGCTGAGGCCAGTAGTTAAGCAACTTGGCCATTTCTGTACAACAGTTTAAAAAGAATGAACTAGATCTCTATTCAACATATATAGCTGTCAAAAACAATATGTGAAAAAAGAAAGTTGCCAAACCGTATGTATAGTTTATGTGTAAGAAACATAGTCTCATATCTTCTGGGGCTAGGCATATAGAAGTATTGTTTTTCAAATGGAAGGAAGGAGAGTCAAAAAGGACCAAAGTTAAACTCAGTAGTAAGTGGAAGATGGTTGGGAAAGGAGACTTTTACAGTATCTGTGATGTTGAAAAACTTTCCAGGAAGGATATATTTCTGTATATATTACTTATAGTTAAAAGTAAAAACAAAACAAAAGATTGATAACTTGGAGAATGTTGTGTCATGAAAGTTACCCAAATGAAGAAAAAGATTGAGGTTTGTAAAGAGAAAGGTTGTGGTGTAATGCAACCTTTTTGAAAAATGGAGTATGGTGTTAATGAGAAACAAAGAAAGATTTCCAGGTAGTTATGAGTGCTAAGTTGAAAGATAAGGGTACTTTTATGAGGTAGATGACAAAATAGACTGACCTTTAGCTTGGGAGTTTATTATGTAGAATAGAAAAATTTTCCTTATAAGTAATTAGAGGTATTTGAAATAAGAAACTTGGGTATTTTCTCACTGCCTGTAGCATAGCAGTAAACATTGTCCAACTTAGAATATCCACTGATCCTTTTTGGTTACTCCTGTTTGAACAAGGGGAAATTTTCAGATCAGTTGGCACATTTGTTACAGAGATAATTATGAAAGAACTGTATAAATATAACAAAGAGAAAGTGATCTTAAGTGAGAATATTCCTATTACATTGATGTTTGAGAAATAGGTCATTCAAAGCTTGCTAATAGGGGTCCGTGGGTGGCTCAGGTCATGGTCCCAGCAGGCAGCCTGCTTCTCCCTCTCCCTCCTCCTGCATGCTCGCTCTCTCGCTCTTTCTAGCTCACTCTCGCTCAAATAAATAAATAAAATCTTTTTTAAAAACTTGCTAATAGAAACTTGGCAGTATGCAGATTTAATTGCAGTCACCTAGGTAATAGATAAGGGCCTGAACCATGGCAATGATAGAATAGAGAGAGAGAATTTGGAAGTCATTCTGAGGAAAGAATCAACAGAATGTGGTGACCAAGTCTCTATTCTACCTGATAAGTTCTTTACTTTCTTTCAGTTACTCAAAGCTCTTCTATAATCTAGAATTATGTGAGTTATTTTTATGAAACTTATGAATAACTGCTACTATACTTAGAAGTTAATTACAGTTATTTGCAATGGCATTCAGATTTAGTATAAAAATATAAATACACAAAAGATGGTAAAAACATAAAGTTAAAATAGGTGAGAAACAAAGGTTAAACAAGGATAAGGCAATAAAATGCAATCAAGAATATGTCTAGTACAGGGGCACCTGGGTGGCTCAGTCGTTAAGTGTCTCTGCCTTCGGCTCAGGTCATGATCCCAGGGTCTTGGGATCGAGCCCCACATCAGGCTCCCTGCTCGGCGGGGAGCCTGCTTCTCCCTCTCCCACTCCCCCTGCTTGTGTTCCCTCTCTCACTGTGTCTTTCTCTGTCAAATAAATAAATAAAATCTTTAAAAAAAAGAAAAAGAATATGACTAGTACATAAAAGGCTTACTGTTAAAGTCCTCTAGACTGGACACAAATTTGGCTTTACATCGTACTCTTTGTTTTTAAACAACCTTTTATTGAAGCATAACTGAATACACAAAAGTATGAAAAACATTAAATGGACAGCTGAATGGATATGAGGAGGGAAGTCTGAACAGTTACACAGTTAACATTATTCATCAGGTAAAACTTCACCTAGTCTTATTGTTTCATACATGGACTTTGGCATCATGTAGCTTGGGCCCAAGTTGCACCTCTAATACTTAATACTTTCCACCTCTCATAAGTTGAGCAAGTTACTTATATCCTCCAAGATTGAGTTTCCTCATATGCAAAATGGGGATGCTAATAATGCCTACCTCCTAAGGATTTTGAGGATTAGGTGGGTCAATTTAGGTAAAGCACTTAGCACTATACCTGGGACATAGCAAGGATTCAATAAAGATTAGCTATCCTTTTTCTTATCATTAAGCCAGTTTATAAGAAACACAATTATTCTTTTTCATTTTGACATTTTTACAAGTAAAAAAAAAAATTGTTTAAAATTTGGTTTTACATTGTCAAAACTATTTTGGTAACAAACGCTAGAAAGGAATTTTCCCCAGGACACTCAAACGAGGGCCTCTCTATCATAGAACAATAATAATTTCATAGGGGACGTTAAAGAGTTAATTATTCTGCTGGTTTTTGTTGAATGAGCTGTGTATAAAGTAACACTTGGTCCTTGCCCTCAGATAACTAATACTGTATTGAAAAGAGAAACTGGTGGCAGGAATCGATTAAAGGGATAAACTATGTGGTCCAGAAATAAGAGTTTATCAAAGACAGCCAATAGAGTGCACTGACATATATTAGGCAAAACCTCTTAAACAGAACAAATTTTACTCACATTCTTGGACTATAGCAGAGAAATCAAAGCAAGCACTTTCCTGGGGTACCTACTTGTTGGGCTGCTCCCACTGTTAAGTTTCTTGAGACTGATTGATAGGAAGTACTCCAGCTCCTCATCTTTAGAGCTTCAGGGAACAATTATCCCTAAGGATAGTTTGTCTAAAGCACTCTGAGTATTATCATCCTATAGATGAAAGGAATCAATGATCATTTTTGTGTGTGTAGGAAAATACTAACCTGAGGGTCGACTGAGGACAAGCTAAACTCTAAAAAAGAATGCCCCTTTTGTTTGGCCACTTGAAACAACAGTCATTTTTATAACTTCTGGTTATAAATCAGGGCCTTCACTGTTTCCAGAATGAATGTATGAGGCCACTGTAATTGCCGAAACTAACCAGTGATAATACAGTTTTGCTGCTTTCTTTATTGATATGTTTCTTGTATCTCCTAGATTTTTCCTTTTTATTTGATATTCACCATCTTTTCTCTGATGCTGCATTTGCTTCTCTATATCCTTCCTTTCTCATCTTTATTGTGATTATTCATTACCTATACATTCAGAATGCCATACAAAGGAAAAGCTTATAATTTCTGTATGTCTGTTTTTGTTAATAAAGCATGCCATTTCTCCCTCCTACATTTCACCTTTCTTCCAGTGACATTTTCATTCAGCTGAACTCTTAAGTTTGGAACCTTTACACATTCCTTTTTTTTTTTTTTCCATTCTCTGTATCTAGTAAATCACCAAGTTCTTAAAATATCTTTTACTATTTTTTCTTGCTCCTTATTCCCATTTTCATTCCTTTCTAGGCTCTCATGGCCTCAGACCCATAATGCTTTTACAGACTCTGAGCTGATCTTCCTAACAGCAGGTCTTCCTTCCTTCCACTGTCAAATTCTATAGGTTCAACAAACACAAACTGAGCACCTGCCGTATGTTTAGTACAATATTAGGTGATGGGAAGACAGACCAGTTTGAACAGAAGAGGGTCTGGCCAGTAATGTGGCTGTAGGAAGTAGAATTTGAAGCAAAAGGAAAAAGTGTTTTGTCCTAGAAGATGCAGGTTCCCAGCATTAGCCTCATTGAGTGAGATGGAGATGTTTCCCTCAAATGCCATGAAGCTTGCAGTTTGGAGGGGAAGGAACAAGTACTTAAAATATTTTGAGTGTTACGGTAGAAGTGCTATGCTATGGGTCCAGTAGAGACAACTGTTCTAGTCTAAGAGGTTAGATAGGGGCATCTCAAGAAATAAAGGAGCGATGGAGCACCTGGCTAGCTCAGTTGATAGAGCATCACACTCTTGGTCTTGGGGTCATGAGTTTCAGCCCCACATTCGGTGTAGAGATTACTTAGAAGAAAGGAAGGAAAGAAGAAAAAAAAAAAGAGAGAATTAATTAATTGTACTAAGGCCTGGAGTCAATAGAGTGCTGTCATGCACCAGGCACTGAGCAGTATGAGTAAGACCTGGACTCTGCTTAAGGAGCTGGTGTTCTATGAGCCTTGGTCAGTTACTGTTACAAAAGATAGAAGATTATAAAGATTGGGCTTCAGGATCTATATGTGGCCAATTACAGCTGATTGTCTCTTGTGATTCTCAGCTATGGAGTTGATAAATGCACAAAGTTCAAGGTGAATTTATTGATGCACTGAGATTGTAGAGCTGTTTTTCAAGGGTAGAGTTGATACACCTACTGATCTTCCAGAAGGCTGGTATATAAACATTGTGCCAGTTTATTATTTTTACAATGACTGGTGGACTGGAATTATCATGTTCACATAGGTAATTCATCCTTCCCTTTAGAGAGAAACATGGGAAGACAAATTATCAGAAAATCATTTAGAGAGTATAGAATCAGAACATAGGAACTTTCGCCAAAGGAATTGCTATATAAAGGGACAGATAGGGAAAGAGTTTGGCATACACCTTCTCCATGGTTGAATGGGTTATGCCAATGTTTACCTTAATTATTACTTGGTTTATTTCATTAGTTTATCCTCAAAGGTTAGTCTTCATCTAGGAGACAATGGGAAATCACAGAAGGATTTTAGGCAGGGGTTGGATATAATCAGATCGAGTTTTTTTGAAAGTTGACATTTGGTATAGAAGTTGGATTAGAAGGAACAGAAGCTGGAACCCAAGAAACATTTATGAACCTGTTCTAGTAGTCCAGTTGATGAGTAATGATGGATAAACAGGAATAAAAAGAAAGAACAGAATCTATAAGCTATTAATTTGATTGACTTTATTCCTACTCAGATTCCCACCAAGTGCCTCATGTTTTTTCTATATAAAATATTTTATTTACTTTCTATATCAAGAAATCTTGCTTGAGAGTTTAGATTTGTCCAAAATGCACAGGATAAAGACCTGTGCCTTTGACACTGTCTGAACATTGTTCCTTTAAGTCAATTACTTTCAGTTTATTGCAGAAATGCTTGTATGAATAAATGCACATCAGTTTAAATAGAAGAGATTTACCCAGGAAATGGGGCAAGCAAGGTCACTGCAGTTCTTTAAAATAGAAAGCAAAGGAAAACATTTTGTCTTTGAAGAAGCAGGTTCACAGTATCATGTTAAAGAAAATAGTTACTTTATTACTTGTTGGGATGTTTTTAGTTTGTTTTTGAAACCTGATCGAATTCTCATTTGAGAAGCGAAAAAATGCTCTTAAAGTAGCTCAAGCTCTATTCTTGTATTAAGTATCTTAAAAAGTTGAATGGATGCCAAACTATTTACACTGATACAAGTCTACTCCTTAGGTGCAATTGACACTTGATGTGGAATAATTTTTCACAGCCTTTGAAAGCTGTTACACTAGCTTCCTCTTTCAAGGAAAATCTCATTTGGATACATACGAAGAGATATGACAACACAAATTGTTTTTGGAAGGAAAAATCCAGGTATCTTAATTGTTTGAATTTTCTTAAATTCATCCTTTTTACATTTCTGTTCTTTAGGTCTGCCAAAATGTCTGAAAGATCAGATCTCCTTCACTTCAAGTTTGAAAATTATGGAGATTCAATGTTACAAAAAATGAACAAATTAAGAGAAGAGAATAAATTTTGTGATGTTACAGTTCTCATAGATGATATTGAGGTACAGGGGCATAAAATTGTGTTTGCTGCAGGTTCCCCCTTCCTAAGAGACCAGTTTTTACTGAATGATTCCAGAGAGGTGAAAATCTCCATATTGCAGAGTTCCGAAGTGGGGAGACAATTGCTCTTATCCTGTTATAGTGGTGTGCTGGAATTCCCTGAGATGGAACTGGTCAATTACTTGACTGCTGCAAGTTTTCTTCAGATGAGCCACATTGTAGAACGGTGCACACAGGCCTTGTGGAAGTTTATAAAGCCAAAACAACCAATGGATAGTAAAGAGGGATGTGAACCGCAGAGTGCTTCTCCCCAGTCAAAAGAACAGCAGGGAGATGCCAGAGGCTCCCCAAAGCAGGATTCACCTTGTATTCATCCATCTGAAGACAGTATGGATATGGAGGACAGTGATATTCAGATTGTTAAGGTAGAATCTATTGGGGATGTATCCGAGGTTAGAAGTAAAAAAGATCAGAACCAGTTTATTTCTTCTGAACCCACTGCTTTACATTCATCAGAGCCCCAGCATTCCCTGATAAATTCAACTGTGGAAAACAGAGTAAGTGAAATAGAACAAAACCATCTCCACAATTATGCCCTCTCTTACGCAGGCAGTGATAATATCATCATGGCCTCAAAAGATGTCTTTGGGCCTAATATTCGAGGTGTAGACAAAGGCTTACAGTGGCATCACCAGTGCCCAAAGTGTACCAGGGTGTTTCGTCACCTGGAGAACTACGCCAACCATTTAAAAATGCACAAACTCTTTATGTGTCTACTCTGCGGCAAGACTTTTACTCAGAAAGGCAACCTTCATCGACACATGCGTGTGCATGCCGGCATTAAACCTTTCCAGTGTAAGATCTGTGGGAAAACCTTTTCTCAGAAGTGTTCCTTACAGGATCATCTTAACCTTCACAGTGGAGATAAGCCCCATAAGTGTAACTATTGTGACATGGTTTTTGCACATAAGCCAGTTTTGAGGAAACATCTTAAACAGCTGCATGGCAAAAACAGCTTTGATAATGCCAATGAAAGAAATGTGCAAGACCTCACAGTGGATTTTGATTCTTTTGCATGTACAACAGTCACAGACTCTAAAGGGTGTCAGCCACAGCCTGATGCAACACAGGTCCTGGATGCAGGTAAACTGGCCCAAGCTGTCTTGAACTTAAGAAATGATAGTACTTGTGTGAATTGAGTAGGGGCTTTATGCTTTCAACTTAGAATGGACTGAAAACATGGCAATAGTCTCGAGTCTTTTTAGGAGTGATTTTGCTAGTTTGACTTCTCCAAAGCCTCTGTGCGGGTTATAGGGGTGAGTCAAAGCACTAACAGACCAGGCAACTTACCACTTGGAGTGGTCTTGCCTTCCTTTTGCCCTCTCCCATTTTGTGTTTTGAATTATTTATCCTGTGATGTCTGTTTTCCTTTTTCAAGGAGTATTCCATTTGTCTACCTAACATTGACTTTTGTCTTAGACTGAAACTATTTTAGGCTTTTCACTGGGCACATTCTGAAGGTACTAATACGTTAATAACATCACCTACAGTCCACTAATAGATGCTATGCTAAGAGAAGTGAATAGTATTTTTCTTTGGCAAAAAATAGGCTGAGATATAAATGCTTTTGGGCCTGAATATGTGCTAGAACTTCTGGTTGCCTATTGTTAATTGCCTACTGATAATGAATCTGCCTCCTACTATTTGTACTTGTCGTGGAGCTGGTATGAAGTATTTTGGGTTGTTCTGTACTCTTCAACAGTATTATGGCCCAACTTCATGTCACTGAGTAGTTCACATAGACCAGAGTACAATCTTTTCAGCAAGATGGATCAGCATGAGGAACATAATTAACAAAGGATAGAAGTACAGTTGTACAATAGCACTTACATAGGAGTTCTTCCCAAAAAGAAGCCAAATGCTTATAATTAATGTGTAACTTCTTGTGGATGTTTTTAAGTCGGGATTGCTCCAGGCACACTTAAAATGTGCTAAAGTATAATGGTCTCTCTAAAAAGGGGCTATCTGGGAGTCCATCTCTGGACTTTGTGTTAGAGGCTAGCCATCAGAAAGGTGAGTTTGGCCTTCAGAGTTTTGTCTGGTGTAATGTAATCTCTGAATTCTCATTTCTTCCTGTACTCCAGTTTCTAAAATGGATGAAAAAAAGTGGATCACAGAGGAGCAATCAGGCTTTTGCATTCAGATATTCCTATAAAGGTACACAGTCCCATCTTGCCATGTTTTATAGATCACTAATACAAAATTGATCTTCCAAGATGGAAAAACACAATTGTTTTTTCTAAAGCACATGTTAGAGTTAAGAAATAAAATTTTGAGTCTCAGTAGCTTTTGACTCATGAGTTAGATTTAGGTAATAGGAGTCTTAGAGTCCTTAGAGAATCTTAAGAGATCATCTCCTCCACCTCTTTTTTTTTTAAGTTGGGGTATCCAACGCTCGAAGAGGTGGCCTTGGCCAAAGTAGAGAAGTGACTAAGAATGAGCTAATGTCTTCTAATTTCTCACTATCTCTTGGCTTAAAAAGATTTAGTACATGATCAAAAGTATATTAACAAAAAGCTCCCAGTTTGTGCTTCACTTTTGGGAATCCCTGTTGGCTTTTTGAGACAGCCCGGATTTGGCAAACAAAACATCACAGGAAGGATGTGTTTTTGTCAATTAATTATTTTTTGGTTAGAATGAATATTACATTCTTCTCAAGCAAGTGACTGACTTGCTAGGTGGTGGTCAGGGAGGGAAAGGATGAGTAAGAATAGTGTGAGAAGGATCCAAATGTGAAACTGATTTTTGTCTGAAAGCAGTGTTTGTTTAGTTTCCATCAGGATTTTCTGGGGTTTTTTTGAGCTATGAGAATGCATGTACAGATAAACCAAAACTGAAGTTTAACTTGAGTAATCACAGGGAATTCTTAAAGTTGTTATAATTTGATGCATTGACATGTGAATCTGATTTGAGCTATAATTTCTACCTTTTGTTAAAACACTTACAATGAGAATAAAATTGAGTGATAAGATTAATAGGTATCTTATGCCTAAAGTCACTCATTTTTATGGTCTAATGATGCTACCTAGCATTCTGATTTTTATATTATCCAGCCAAAGAGTACCAATTCTATGCAACAGTGAGACATTAATATGTTAACCAATACTTCTCTGAACATCATTTCATCATAGGGAAATTTCAAGTTGGAGTGCTTCCTTTGCTTACATTCATGTCCTGTTTTTGTTACTGGTTTGAAGACTAAAAGGCGTGGGTTCAAATAAGGTTGGTCTCTTTGGTTGGAGACTTTCTGGGTTCATTCAGTAGTTGAGAAGCTACTCAATTATTGGGCACCTTTGTTGCCAGGCACTATGCTAGATACTGAAGATATGAAGGTAAGATTGCTGAAGTCCCTGCCCTCACAGAGCTTATACGGTCTATTGTAGTCTTAGATAAGGCGATTTAAACTAGGAATAATAAAGAAAATGCCTTGCTTCCTTTGATCACTTAATCACATAAAATCAGCATCTTGATGGTTTTTTATCCGTAAAACTTCCAATTCCCACCTTTTGCAACTGCAAACCACTGAAGTGATTTAGTCTCCTCCATTTCTTGGCTGGAGAGGTGTTCTGTTTCTGTGAGACATTTTCTTAATTTGGTGGGACCTGACTTTTCTTCTTTGTTTATACATGTTTCTTAGATTGTATTGCAAAGTGCTCAAGTTAACTGATATCAACTACATTTTATAAGGGAAGATGACTTTCAAAACTAGTCATATTCTTATAGAGGAGTAAATTTTTTAAAAATCTTAGTCATTCTGCATTTGTATTTTATGGATCCCCAGGATAACTAAAAAGGACTCTCTTTACCATAGTTTGGTTTTTAAAAAATTACCACGTCACCGTTATTTATTTATTATTTAATTTTAAAGACAAACTCCAAACTGAAGTGGCTCTGAGGTAAATCAGATGTGGTTTTGTTTTAGTTTATTAGAAGATCTATAAATGGAGGGTGACCAATGTCACCACTTCTAAAATATTGTCCTAAACAAACAAACCAGAATATTTTATTTCAGCTGGTGAATAGCTGTTCTAAGTCTGTTGTATGTTAGACATACTATGAACTACCTCTTCACTTATTATGGGGAAGTTTCCTTAATAAAAGTGTGACAATTAAATCTCTGGTGTCAGTGGTTTCTTTTCTCTCTCCCTCCTGCTTTCCTTTTCAGTTGCCTAAATTTGAATAAGGAAAGCTTTCTTCACTCCTCTTGTTTAAACACATATTAATCAGGCATTCTGAGCATAGCTTCTGAAGCAAATCAGGTTAACTAGAAATTGTTAGTAGGGTCAATTACTGAGGGGGTAGAGCTACTGCTTTTAAGAACTGGTTCAGACATTCCTTCATTTAGCAAATATTGATGCCTACTCAGTGCTAGACTTCGGTAATGCAAAGATCGTAAATCACTGTCCTAAATACCTCCGCCCAGATGGGTCACAGATTTCAATACAGGTATGATAATTGCAATAATAAAGGCAGCCAAAGGGCTTACAGGCTCCCAACTGGGGGCCAACTAATTCAAGGGCAATTCAGGATGGCTTCAGGGATGACGTGATTTATGAACGAGATTTTGAAGGATAAGTGGGAGGAGAGTTAGGGCACGTGGGAAGAGGCAGCCCCAAGAGTTTAGATAGGCCTGGGTTTGCCTAGAACTGGCGGGGGGGCGGGGGGGGGAGGGGGCCGGGGGACGGTGACGCCACAGATGGGTGAAATGAGATCCAGAGGTAGGGGCCAGATCCTGATGGTCATTAGCTAGGAAATCTCGAATGCCGATCCTTATGGCGGTCTCCTTTCCTCTGCCACCTTTTAAATTGTAGATGGCCCAGTGAGGAGAGAACCCGGCCCGTAACAACCCATGAGGGCCTCCCAGTGGTCCCGTTGCAGGGTATTCCGATGGACGCGCTGTACCTCAGCCTCACAACCCGTCTGCGATACGGACGCTGGGGAGAACTCACGAAGGGGACGGCTTGCGTGCCGAAACTGGGGCAGGAGAGATGGGATTTGCCGGAATACGGGTGCCTCTCTGCCATTCCAGGAGCGGGGGTTGTGAGGAAGGGAGAACGTCTCAGGATGTCCTTCCGGGACGCCAAGCGCACCCCAGTGAGGAGTAAAGCTAGTTGACACCGGATGTGTTTCCTCCCAGGCTAAGTCCACCTTCCGGCCTGGGCCGCCGCTGCTGCGGAAAGCTGGGCTCTGGCTCTCTGAGTCGGTGAGTGAGCGCGTTGGAGACGGGCAGGTGGGGAAGCCGGAAGAGGAGGAGGAGGAGGTAGAGGGCAGCTAGGCGCGGACTGGGAGGCTACCCTGGTGCTGCGACCACCTGGCCGACAGGGCCTATGGGAGGCTTACTCGGGAAGACCCGTGTGTGGTTGAGTTGCAGGATCTTCCAGGCCACCTTGGGTCCCGATCAATTCAACAGATGTTCCCTCCGCTGTGCCTGCCCCTGTGCTCGCTGCAGAAACTCAGAGGAACCAGGCACCTTTTCGTGGTGCTCTGGGAGCAACTGACTCTCTGTTGGGGAGACAGGAGGGGGAGTCACAGCAGTCTTAATTGATTTGGTTCTGAAAGGAGCCAAATCACTAGCTGGAAAGAGGAAGTGAAGTTTTAATGTAACATGTACAAAAGTGTATTCCGGTCTTCTTGCCTGGGCAATGGTGAAAATCTCAATGTCGAAGGAGCTTTGATGAAAAAAAGAATAGAGGATACAAAGATAAAGCCTTAAAGATGGTTAGGACCAAATAATGAGGGATCTTGCATTTGCTAAGAAGGGTAAGCTGTCCTGGAGGTAGAGGAGAGCAATGGAGGATTTAAAGTAGAAGAGGGGGGCTCCTGGGTGGCTCAGTTGCTTAAGCGTCTGCCTTCAGCTCAGGTCATGATCCCAGGGTCCTGGGATCAAGTCCCACATTGGGCTTCCCGCTCAGCAGGAGGTCCGCTTCTCCCTCTTCCTCCGCCCCCTCTTCCCACTCGTGTTCACTCTCGCTAGTGCTCTAGCTCGCTGTCTCCCTCTCAAATAAATAAAAAGATTTTAAAAAATAAAGTAGAAGAGAGAAATTTTTTTTAAAAGTTTTGAAAGATGTTAATTCTGGTGGCACTTAGGAGGGTAGGTTGGAATATGGGAGAGTGTGGTATCAAGGAAACCTGTTGGAAGACCTTGCAATAGTCCAAGGGAACAGAATGAGGACCTGTAGTAGTGATGGAGAATAGGAAACTTGGAGATTACATTAAAGTTTCTAATGTGAGAAACTATGTTAAGTCCCCTTAGTAGTGGGTATTAACAGTGTCTTGGACCACAGAACAGATAAAATTTAGCCAAGGAGAAAAACAGAAACCATTAAGTACAACTCAGTGTAATAAGTACTGTAAGAAAAATATGAAGAACAGGACATGAAGTCAAAAAGAAATGCATTTTCATTTTCTCAGTTTTGAGATGGTGGTATAGGAGTTCACTCTTTGCACCTAGATTAGAATTTGAATTTTCTTTTACCCAATTCAGGTTTGGGATTTTTTGTTTGTTTTTACCATCACAATGTAGGAAAGCATTCCCTTTTACATCAACGTTTGTGTTTTATTTTGCGTAGATTGTGACCATGGCTGCTGAATCCGATGTTCTGCACTTCCAGTTTGAACAGCAAGGAGATGTAATCTTGCAGAAAATGAATCTCTTGAGACAGCAGAATTTATTTTGTGATGTGTCAATTTATATTAATGACACCGAGTTCCAGGGACACAAGGTGATTTTAGCTGCTTGCTCTACTTTCATGAGAGATCAGTTTTTACTCACACAGTCAAAACATGTCAGAATCACCATCTTGCAGAGCGCAGAAGTTGGCAGAAAACTGTTGCTCTCTTGCTATACTGGAGCACTTGAAGTTAAAAGGAAAGAGCTTTTGAAGTACTTGACTGCTGCTAGTTACCTGCAGATGGTTCACATTGTGGAAAAGTGCACAGAAGCTTTGTCAAAGTATCTGGAAATTGATCTTTCAATGAAAAATAACAATCAACATACTGACCTGTGTCAATCCTCTGATCCAGATGTTAAGAATGAAGAAGAAAATTCAGATAAAGACTGTGAGATAATTGAAATTTCAGAAGATAGTCCTATAAATATAGATTTTCACGTAAAAGAAGAGGAAAGCAATGTTTTACAGTCTACAGTAGAGTTGACATCAGAGAGAAAGGAAATGAAGTCACCAGAGCTGTCTTCAGTAGATATTGGTTTTAAAGATAATGAAATTTGTATCCTCCATGTGGAATCTATTAGTACTGCTGGTGTAGAAAATGGGCAGTTTTCTCAGCCTTGTACCTCTTCAAAAGCAAGCATGTATTTCTCTGAAACACAGCATTCACTGATCAATTCTACCGTTGAGAGCAGAGTGGCAGAAGTTCCTGGGAACCAAGATCAGAGCTTATTTTGTGAGAATACTGAAGGAAACCAGGGTACAGTGAATGAAATTCAGAATCTGGAGGATGCTTATTCACTGAGGCACCAGTGCCCCAGGTGTCCTCGAGGATTTCTTCATGTTGAAAACTACCTGCGCCACCTTAAGATGCATAAGCTGTTCTTGTGCTTACAGTGCGGGAAAACATTTACGCAAAAGAAAAATCTCAACCGGCATATTCGAGGGCACATGGGCATACGGCCCTTTCAGTGTACTGTGTGCTTGAAGACATTTACTGCTAAAAGCACACTTCAGGACCACTTGAACATACACAGTGGAGATCGCCCATACAAATGCCACTGTTGTGACATGGATTTCAAGCACAAATCTGCCCTCAAAAAGCACTTAACCTCTGTCCATGGCAGAAGCAGTAGTGAAAAACTACCCAGGCATGATCTCAAAAGGCAAAATCTACTATAATTAGAACCACACCTTGCTACGTAAGCCTTATATAATTCTGTTAGGCAAGTTTTTCTACAGAAATGCAGCATCTGTTATATTGCATCCCCCCCCCCATCTTTGGGTCTTAATTTTGGTCTGCCTACACATGTTATTCTTTCTGAACTTCTACTAACAGTTCTAAAGTGTGGGAGACATGATAAAGCTAATGGGATGCTGTCTTATCTCATATAGTATATGTAAGTCCCAGTGGTATATCTAGAGAAATAATGTTCCTCTCTTAAATATTCTTGACTCTAGTGACAGAGGATCCAGCAGTATTTCTAGATTCTGATTTTGACTCTCTAGATAAATAATGTACGTGTAAAATCCCAACCACATAATAATTTTAATGAATTAGGATAACAGGAAGAGAAAATAGACTTAAAAACATGCTGTAATCCATTATTAATTCTTTGTAGGACTAGTGAATTTGTTTTTTTTTTAAACAAACTGCGGTTGGATTCTAAAGCTAAGCACCAAGGTACTTGTTTTAAACTGTAAGGGAACACATTTCAAATTCACTTGGGAGTAGTAGAATTTCCTTCTACATGGGCTAATATTCCTTAAAATAATGGTTCCATGATTTTTTAGTATACATATTTTAGAAATGATTAATCAAGCCCAAGTTTCTTGATTTTATTTCATGAAGTTGTATTTAATAATTTTTTGACCAGTGAAATTATACCACTGGCATGAAACTCTGAAAATTTTCTTTTAGAAATATCAACTTTACCAAAGATACTCTACTGTTTCCTTTTTAAAATTTATTTCATTTTTATTTTTTAGTTAACATATACTAAAACTGACCTTTGTTTTTGGTCTACATTTCCATGAATTTTAACACATGTAGATTTGTTCAACTGCCACAGCAGTCAGGATACAGAACATTCCATCATCCCTAAAAACACCCTTATGATGCTCCTTTATAATCAGCTCCTCCACCTATCTTTAAATACTGGCGACAGTTGCTATTGCTATAATTTTGCCTTTTTTGGAATGACATGAGTGGAATCTTGTAGTATGTTCCCTTGTGAGATGATTTTTTTTACCACACAGAATGCCATTGGATTCATCCATGTTGTTGTGTGTATCCATAGTTCATTTCCTTTTTTACTTTGAATTGGCAATATATACTATCTTGCTGCCACTAGATGAACAGTTTAAATATGGTTGGCTATTAGTGTTCTCTTAATTATTAACTTTTTTCATTTACATTAATGCAATTTGCATTTACCACATGTTGACAAAAACCCTAACCATCCCTAGAGTTTTATTCTGTATTTCCAGAAATGTGCCAAAAGCAAAACCATGACTATATGGTTATTTTAGTGAGAGTAATATTTCTGATTGTGTTATGAGCCATTGCTCTCTGCTATCCCTGTGTACAAATAACACAAAACTTTTGTTGTCAAAACAAAGATTAAAATCTATTGCAGGGCAAATCATACTCTCTAAAATGCAGGAACTACTCTTAAAGAAGGCTGACTAGATGCATCTTACTTTCAAGTTGTTCTATTCCTCCTCTACTCACCTCAGCTTTATGTAGAATTTCTGTTATACTTAGGTTCTGAAGCCCTTCCACATTTTAAAATGTAATATACTTTGTACCATTTATAAGAATTTTGTGATTGATCACACGTTGATAGTTATAAATGTTAAATATCCTTTTTGTGATACTTTTGTGAAAAACATATTCTCCATAGAATTTTAACTCTGGGAGACACTTTAAGGAATCCACCTCTCATCTTTGATAAGAAAACCAACTTCATAACCCCCTCCCTCCCCATGTCACTTGTTAGTGACATTGGACAGGTCACCTCTCTATCAATTTTTCTTAAATTTATGTGTGAAACAGTAACTTTGAACTTGGTAATTTGTAAGATAATTTCCAGGTCCAAAATTCTATGATTTTATACTTAAATCTCCCTGAGTTTCTAAGGACAGAGAAGAGGGGAAAGCAAGAGAGGAGAGTTTTGTGTCTTTATGAATGTTGCTATCTGAGTATTACTTTGGAGACATAATTTTTCTAAAGTAAATAGTGTTTTTCTTCCACTGGAGAACATGATAGTTCAGCATTTAATTTTCTTTCCCATTTGACCTATGATTGGCCACTTCTAGGTATGAAAACATTTCCCTTTCAGAAATAGTTTGTGCTTGAAGTACTTTTCTTTTTTTTTTTTTTTAAAGATTTTAGTTATTTATTTGACTGAGAGAGAGATAGCGAGAGCAGGAACACAAGCAGGTGGAGTGGGAGAGGGAGAGGCATGCTTCCTGCCGAGCGGAGAGCCCAATGCGGGGCTCGATCCCAGGACCCTGGGATCATGACCTGAGCTGAAGGCAGTCGCTTACAGACTGAGCCACCCAGGCGCCCCTGAAGTACTTTTCTTATTTTTGTTTCCTAGGATGAAATTTTTTGGGGAAGGGATGGAGATGGGAGGGAAGGGTAAAAGAATAGTAATAAACTGTTTTTTTAGGCATTGGTATCTACTATCCTTGATGTTTGAAAAAAATTATGGTTGAACTATGTTTAAGTTTTATGTGTGCCTTGTAAGATTCTTGTGACATTTTTTGTAAGCACTTTGAGATATTTGCTTGGGGGGGGAGCGGTTGTTTTGTGCAAGTGATGGTTGTTATTTATTTTTATTTATTCCTGTCCAGTAGTAGCACAGAGTGATCTCAGAACATTCCTAGGACAGTTTCTGTTTGCATGATGTATATAAACAGTTCCGGGAAAATGGAATCTTTTTAAAAATGCAGGTATGGCAAAGTAAAGTGTTGAATTTATTCATTTAAAACATTCACTTTTAGTTGTTTGTGTTTCTGATATGATGGGGAAAAATGCAACATGTTTGAGTTCAGCCTCTTCATTTACTGCATTTATGTATAAAGGATCTTGGAAAGGTAGTTGTTACTTTGGTATAAGAGAAAACCCGTGCTGTTTTTCCTTGGATGTAACTATTCTATATCTTTACATAAAAAAATAAATAAATAAACTGGAGATGGGAATGGAGAACTTTGTGTTTTGTCTACGTCTCTGAATTTTAAAGAAGGAAACTATTTCTTCTGACCATTCATTCAAGAAATATTTACTGAGTCTTTACGTAGTATTAGAAGTTAGATACGCAGACCAAAATCCCTGCTCTCATGAAACTTGTATTCTAGTGGAAGGAGAAAAACAGTAAACAAGTAAAATCAGTGTATATGAAATTTTGAAAACAAAGTTGGAGAAAATAAAACGGGGATAGAGAGTGCCAGGGAATGGAAATTGGGATTGTAATTTTAACTGTGATGGTCAGGCCACCTTTGAAAAATCTTAGCAGACTGTCATATACACTGTGCAGTAGAATAAAACAGATACATATATATTTGTGTGTATATATATATAGGTCTTTACAGTTTATAAACTACTTGTTCATATGTTTTTTAATTCATAGTGGATATATTTTCATACATGCCTTTGTTGGACATCTGGTTTCACATTGGAAAGTGCCTTGAGTTTAATTACAACTCATGGCCATTTTCTTAATCTGTGTTTTTCAGTTTCTAAGTAACAGAGTACGTAGTATCTGCCTTTTAGGATTATTTTGATGAATGAAATAAAACTAAAATCAATAGTAGAAATGAAATTTTTATTACCTTACACAGGACTTGGCACATGGTAAGCACTTCATAAATGCTTATTCCCTTATTTCTTACCAGGCTGTTTCTTCATATGTAAAAACATGATAATTTCTGCTTTCCAGTTTGCTGTGAAAAATCATTCAACAAAATTTTTTTTAAAGACTTTATTTATTTGACAGAAAGAGACACAGTGAGAGAGGGAACACAAGCAGGGGGTGTGGGAGAGAGAGAAGGCTTCTCGCTGAGCAGGGAGCCCGATGTGGGGCTCGATCCGAGGACCCTGGGATCATGACCTGAGCGGAAGGCAGACGCCTAACGACTGAGCCACCCAGGTGCCCCTCATTCAACAAATATTTATTGAGATATTAATTGAATTTTGATCCCTGCCAGCTTCTGAGGAGCTTTCTTTTTATTTTTTTTATTTTTTTTAAGATTTTATTTATTTGCGAGACAGAGAATGAGAGACAGAGAGCATGAGAGGGAGGAGGGTCAGAGGGAGAAGCAGACTCCCTGCTGAGCAGGGAGCCCGATGTGGGACTCGATCCCGGAACTCCAGGATCATGACCTGAGCCGAAGGCAGTCACTTAACCAACTGAGCCACCCAGGCGCCCGGAGCTTTCTTTTTAATAAAGAGATTTGTGTTAGTGCCTGCCAAGCAAATGCTTTTCTTTTTCTTTTTTTTAAATAGGGAGTTTGCTTGGCAAATATGTGGAGGGATTGAGGAAACGGGTCAGTATTAATTACAGGACAGTGCATAGAATATAATACAGATGTATCAGATTATGCTCAATGGAGACCACTTTTTTCACAAGGAGAGTCAGACACTGCCTCACATCAGTGTCTAGGAGGCTGGCTCAAGACGCTGATGAAGGTGCGGGGAGTTTCCCATCAACCCTTTCGGCTTGCCTAAGCTTCCTAACAGCACCTCCCACAGTGCTCCGGGGCTCCCCAGTCACGTGACAGGGGTGGTTAGACTCGACCAGAGGGAAGCTGATGCGCAGTCCAGGTGGCGGGGGCTGCTACTCTTTCCTTCCACCTCCTTTACTCCCAATCCTGCGTGATCTCGCGTGAAAGGGGGAGTATCTTCTCGCGAGAGCTAGGTCGGGATCCCTCCAGGACCGCCTCCGTGGAGAGGAGGAGGAGGCGGAGGCGGAGGGAGGAGGAGGAGGCCCCGTCGCGGCCTCCGCCGCCGCCAACGGGGCTGTCCCTATAGCTCCCGATGGAGTTTGAGGTCGTGAAACCGCCGCCGAGCTCTGCCCCGGCGAGACGAGGCGCCTCCGTCGCCGAGCCGCGCCGTCGCGGGGCTCCCGGGAGCGGCCCTTAGCGACCCCGCCCGGGCCCCCACAGGTAGGGCGGGGGCGGGCACGATGCGGCTCGGGCCCTAGCTCGGGTCCCTAAGTCCTCGGCGGTCGGGCGGGAGACCGGTCTCAGCCCGGGGCCTGTGTGCTGTCGTCGCCGGTGCCCTGAGGGTTGGGAACTGAGGGCCGCACCTGACGCTCGGACAGGGCCCGGAGTCCGGGGCCTACGGAGGCCCCTCTCTCTGGTAGGGCTTTTTCAATACCGAGCGCCCGGCGCAAATGGCCACCTCCCTTCGACACCGGCGGAGGGGAAGCCTCTGACCCCTGAGGAACCTACCCAAGCAGAGGCCAGGGTTCTCTCTCCCTTTTCTACACCAGTTGGCAAGAGGGGTTTTGGAGGAGGTCCTCGAAACCAAGCCCTCTCCTAGCTTTTCGGGTTTCTGTCCTGGGGCTTCCCGAGATCCCAGAGCAGGGATGGTGGAGGCGATCTGAGTGGTAAATAGGGACCGCGGCCAAACAATGCCCTGGGAGGGCTTAACCTCCTGGGAACGAAATGGCCGGACCGGAGTGGTTGCACAGTGGATGTGACGGAGCAATGGCATGAAACACGGCCAGGGAATTCTGCTGTGGCTTTCTTCTTTCCCTCTTTCATTTTTCCTTCTTGGGGAAGCCTCTTAAGGAGACTCTTCCACCATCTTAGAAGAATGGTAGAAAGCATCTTTGTTTCTCAGAAGCAGCTCTACTTTTCTCTGCCCTTAGCTTTCAGGAAGGGAGAACATGAGAGTAGCTGTCATTTCCATCCTTCTAATCACAGAGGAGTTTAAGATACCGGCAAGGTAGAACCTTGACACCAAAATAGTCTCAAGTAATCACTGACATGAAGTAGATCTAATCTCGTGATTCCCAGCCTGTTTTATTTTTAAATAACCACCTAGGTTCCCTTCTTTTAATTCCTACTCTCTCTTTACCTGGGCCCCTTTTTAATTCCTACTCTCCCCCCAAACCGCTGTGACTAGAATAACTTTTTATTACAAAGTGCTTAAGTAATCTTTTTTCTATTTTTGTATTAGTCTATTAACTTCCAATAGGAACTTTTGATTAACCCGAGAATGCAAACGTTGCTACTACACTGATATAATTTCACCCAAAAGCAAAGAAACAAATGTTTTAATTACCCTGTGCAGCCTTTTTCTAGTTAAATACACAAATTTAGTTAAGGCTTTTGAAACATTAAGAAAAGTTCATGTATTTTGCCATTATTACCTTCTTTTACTATCTAAAAAGCAACACCACTGTTATAACATCCTTTTCCTGTGTTCATTCCACATTAGTTTTTGAAGGAATAGAGGCCATTAAATCCTGTCAAATTTTTTAATGTTGCTATTATTAATTTGGAGATGCATGTTTTCCAAATTTTAGAGTTTGGAAAATTGCTAGAAGGACAAAATGTTAAGCGTATATTCCAAACATGTTTAGAAAAAGCAGATGTTAAAATTCAAATTGCCTCCTATTCTTTGAAGATTTAATTGCAGTTCTGTTCATTAGTGGATCCTTTGAGTTACTCCTGATCTGTTATTACTGTTGTGTTGACCTGACATATAAGACTTAATGTCTTTTGTTCATATGTTTTCATTAATTCACTTTCTGCTTTTGTAATTTGCTATATCTTCCAGTCTGAAAAAGCTAACAAGAATTCTTTTGGGGGGAAGTATTCTTTTAACACAAAATTTTGTGTTCAGAAATGAAACTTCGAAGCTATATGCAGTATCTAAGAATGCTAAATAAACTTATAACAAGGCCTTATTATAATAAGCACTTATTGTTTTGGTTGGACTGCATTGAAGTTTCACTTTCTAGTTATTGAAAAAGGAAGCATGTGGTAAAATAAAGCGAGCTGAAAATCAAAAGTAATGTTTTGCATCCAGTCTCCTAACTGTTGTAAGTTACATCTTTATATTTCTCAGGTTTTCTAGTTTTATGAAAACTTCTTAAGTGTGGTTGTGACTTTCACCTCAAATTCTTAATAAAAGTTAGTTTTGATTATTACTTTATAATTTTAAGTACTCTGGAGTTGCACTGTCCCAATACAAGCCAATAGCCACATGTGGCAATTGAGCACTTGAAATGTGGCTAGTGTGAATTGAGATGTGGTATCAATGTAAAATAAAATACACACCAGATTTCAGAGACTTAGTGCAAAAAAAAATAATTAAGCTACTTTAATAATTTTTTATATTGATTACATGTTGAAATGATACTTTGGATAAATTGGGTTAAATTCTATTATTAAAATTAATATCATCTGTTTTCCCTTTTTTAATATGAATACTAGAAAACTTTAAATTACTTGTGGCTCACATTGTGTTTTTATTAGACAGCACTGTTTAAAACAGCACTGCTCTTCTGAGAAATAAATTACCTGAATAAAAGTAGGCACATGAAAACCAAAAATTTCCTGACAGTATCATCTTGCAATCAGAATAATCAAAAAGCTAAGGACTTTGATAATATGAAGAATAAAGTTATCCAGTGGCCATTATTTGATAGGCAGAAGTGAGTAAGTTCTGTCTCAAAAATAAATATTGTTCATATCTTGTCATCACCAAAGCAAAACTTTATTGGATATGCTAATTAAAATAGAAAATTATCCCATTAGTGTTACACTAGAAGACATGGGAAATTAAATCTTATACTGATTAAAAAACTGAGTTCAGGCTCAGGGTGGATTTAAGAAAAAACTTGAGTCCTGTATCTTTCCTAACTTATACTAAAGTCACTTATAATAGCAGTCTTTTTTTTTTTTTTTTAAAGATTTTATTTATTTATTTGAGAGAGAGAGAATGAGAGAGAGCACATGAGAGGGGGGAGGGTCAGAGGGAGAAGCAGACTCCCCGCTGAGCAGGGAGCCCAATGCGGGACTCGATCCCGGGACTCCAGGATCATGACCTGAGCCGAAGGCAGTCGCTTAACCAACTGAGCCACCCAGGTGCCCCTATAATAGCAGTCTTTAAAACTGTACTTCAGTTCCTTTTCCTCCAGTCCCTTCAGTATGTTTGAGTGCCGAGTTTTAGAGTTTGCAGATTATTTCCATTGGTTTTGTTTGCTGTTTTATAGGCTAAGGTCTCAATTGTACCTGATGCTTTAAATAATAACTTTTGAAGTCCAAAACTGATTATTTGTAAGGTTTCTGAACTAAGAAGTACTTTTCAGTACTTTTCATTTCAGGAGCTTAAATTCCTCACATGGATGAACTAAA
Organism: Neomonachus schauinslandi; assembly: GCF_002201575.2. NCBI lineage: Eukaryota > Metazoa > Chordata > Mammalia > Carnivora > Phocidae > Neomonachus > Neomonachus schauinslandi. The sequence goes on along the minus strand of NC_058415.1, from coordinate 81,751,617 downwards.
ATGAAAACAATGAATGTCTTAATTAACAGACTTGAGCCCTAATGTCTAGATTTTTATGAAGAGAATTGTAAAATACTAGATATTTTTTATTATACAATAGTGAAAGAAGCATAAACTTTATTCTGGCACTTTAAAATCAGGTGGCATAGTCCAGAGCTGGCTGCATAATGTCATGGTGGACTAATAACAAAAAATGAGAGTACTTAGCTGGTATGCAGTTTGCTCTTAATAAAGCAATGCATAATTTGCATCATATCAGAGATGTCTATTAATTACTCTTTCTATTTTACAAGTTAGTATTCATAACAAGGAACTTACAGCCTGGAAAATTACTTGAGGAAAATCTTTAAGGTCGCACCTATAATGTAGTGTTTCTTCTCTGCTTTATCTTGTTATTCTTCTTCAATTTTACTAACTAGTAACTGAAAGTTACTTCATTATTATAAGTAATTTAATTAGAATGTTTTTTTTAAATAGTCTCTTTATGTATTTAGACTTGTGGGCTTTTTGTTTGTTTTGAGTTTTGCTTTTTAATCCATTTTATCTCACTTTGAGATGTTTTGGGACTATCTTCAGGTTTGATACTTGACTGTTAACTCTAAGTATTATTAGCAATTTAGAATTCCAGAGAGTCAAGTAAGTTACTATGGAATTAATACAGACAATAGGCTATTTATCATTTTTGGTTATAAAAATACTTCCTAGGTAAATGTTTACGAAGTGCCTTTTTTATTTTTTTTTAAATGATTTTTTTTTAAAGATTTTATTTATTTATTTGAGAGAGAGAGAATGAGAAAGAGCACATGAGAGTGGGGAGGGTCAGAGGGAGAAGCAGACTCCCCGCCGAGCAGGGAGCCCGATGTGGGACTCGATCCCGGGACTCCAGGATCATGACCTGAGCCGAAGGCAGTCGCTTACCCAACTGAGCCACCCAGGCGCCCCACGAAGTGCCTTTTTTAAAGAAATCAAAGTCAAAAAAAAGGAAGAAATGAAAGTCACTTTTGCCATCCCGAATTAAAAATTTCAGTGGACTGGGCGCCTGGGTGGCTCAGTTGGTTAAGCGACTGCCTTCGGCTCAGGTCATGATCCTGGAGTCCCGGGATCGAGTCCTGCATCGGGTTCCCTGCTCGGCGGGGAGTCTGCTTCTCCCTCTGACCCTCCTCCCTCTCATGCTCTCTGTCTCTTATCCTCTCTGTCTCAAATAAATAAATAAAATCTTAAAAAAAATAAAAAAAATTTTGGTGGACTATATAAGCTGCTTCTGTGTTTTAGATAAAATTTTATTTTGTCTTTATCTTAATTGAGGAATCTAAAATTTATTGATAATGGTACTGAAAAAAACATTTAAAAAAAAAAACTTTTCCTATGACTTATTATATAAGGAGAATTTAGTACATACTTTTCCTGTCAGAAAGTTAGACTCTGACACATAGCAGGAGAATTTGGCAGAATTACTGACCAATTTTGGCAGAATTTTTCTTTTTTTTTTTTAAGGTATTCAGTTTCTATTAGAAATTAAAGTTCTCAGTATTAATTATATTACAGCATCTGGTGTTTGTAGACCTAGAAACACATGGGAGATACTATAACATAAAACTATCCAGTATATTCTGGAGTAGTTTGAAATACTTGAAAACTAACACGTGAAAGAAAATATGAAAGATAGCATTTTTATGTTTAGTTCAAACTTAAACGGCTTCTCCCACCCCCGACTCATTTACTAATGTAAAGCATTTCAGGGTGATCTTAGAAAACGAAATGAGGAAAAAGTGTTTCCTACTAGTTTCCTATTACACAGTGTGATACCCTAACCCACAAAATTAGCATTTCCAAACAGGTGGCCATTATGAAAAAATAGATGCAGTGTCTTGTTTTGATAAATATTTTATTAGTTCAGGTTATTAACTAAATTAGGCCTCTCAGTAGATTTAAGATAAAATGCCTTCTCCCTCAGAAGCCTTTTCTTGTATAATCCTACAGCCTAGAAAACTGAACATTTCAAATGTTAAATAGCTTCAAGAAGTGATGTGTTCACCTGTTCAGTGCTCATCTCTAAAGTTGGAAGCAGACTAACTGGGTTTAAGATTGATGGCATTAATAGATGTGGCAATGCAAGGGTAAAAAGTATAAAATAAGTATAACTTGCAAGATTTGGCTAGTTTAAACATAAAGATATTAGATACTTTACATTAGAACTGTTTGAGGAGAAATTTGTACAGGGTGCTTTTTATATAACAAGCCCTGTGATTTATTTACCAAGATATTTTTTGAAACCTTAGTTTTTGTGAACATAAAAGCAAAATAAAAGCTAACAGAATTCTTCATTTGGATGTGGGGATATTAGAGAATCAGTTATATACTTTTCTGTCTTGAATCTGACTATAGTCTTAAACATCTAATTTCTGTGGAACTAAGATATTTGGATTGGTAAACATTCTTATGAAATAAAGTAGTGGCTATTCAATTGCCCTAAATACCTAGATATCTGTTCACCAGAGAACCTTTGTCAGACTTATGTAAGTTTTGAATTGGAAAATATGAAAAATTTGTGAAATGTGGAGTGTTCAAGTTAGGTATCTAAAGATTTTAGAGTGCAGTATAGTTTTTTTTTTTTTTTTAAGATTTTATTTATTTATTTGACAGAGAGAGACACAGCGAGAGAGGGAATACAAGCAGGGGAATGGGAGAGGGAGAAGCAGGCTTCCCGCGGAGCAGGGAGCCCGATGCGGGGCTCGATCCCAGGACCCTGGGATCATGACCTGAGCCGAAGGCAGACGTTTAACGACTGAGCCACCCAGGGGCCCCTAGAGTGCAGTATAGTTTTGATGCCAAATATTTTATTACAAATCATGGAATAAATATTTTAATCTTAGGAAAAAGAATTCTATCATTTTTTTCCATGTGCCTTTTAATCATATGTAAAGATAAAAATTTATATTTTGCTTTTTTTTTTCTGTTTAGAATTATTAGGTGAGAATATTGCTTTATTCTTCCATATCTTGCTCATTGGACCTGACAGTTTGGGGTTGTGTATCTGTATACCTCTCTCACTAAAAGATACGTTTTGTCAAAAGTATTGTAGGGGACCACATTCTAGATTTGTAAGACAATTTTTTTTTTTTAACTTTGGCACTGTATTTCTATATTTTAAGGTTAGCATCTTTTTTTTTTTTTTTTTAAATTTTTGGACAAACTGCTCTGTCATCATCATCTCATATACTTTGATTTTCAGTACCTTTGTTAGCCTCTTAGTCAAATCTTGACCAGAGATTTCCTCTTTCGTGAAGCTGCCAAGTTGAACATATCCTTATCTGACTTGGTCATTTCAGGTGGCTGTTTCTTCACACTTGACTCACTATAATATTCTTTGGATCAATAGTTTTCAAAGTCCAATAACCCTTAGACCATTTTTTAATATATTTGGCGGTAGTAGCTATCCAAAAAACCCAAGCAATCCAAAGTAATTTGTGTTCCTAAGAATGAAACGTGGAAAGTTAATCTACTTATTTGATGTGGTCATTAAGAAAAATACATAAAAGCTTTGATAGTCGACTATTCTTTGAGCAGCCAATATAAATATGTTTAGTTGAAAAGGACACTATACAGATATTGTTTCTGGACAAAATTTCAGAAATTTAACAAATTCAGCAAATAGATTAAAGAAAAAGACATCCAAAGCATATAAAATTATTCAGAGTATTTTAGGTTTTGAAGCTGTGATGGTTGACTTAAGCAGTTAACTCTTAAAAGGTGAATGATGAATATTATGTGGGTTAATTCTTACTTTTGTCCATTTCCAGCTTACAAAACACTACACAGCAAAATAATGATCTGCTAGACTGCTAACCCGAGCATCCAGCTTCCACAATGCCTGTGCAGGCAGCTCAATGGACAGAATTTCTGTCCTGTCCAATCTGCTATAATGAATTTGATGAGAATGTGCACAAACCCATCAGTTTAGGTTGTTCACACACTGTTTGCAAGACCTGCTTGAATAAACTTCACCGAAAAGCTTGTCCTTTTGACCAGACTGCCATCAACACAGACATTGATGTGCTTCCTGTCAACTTTGCACTTCTCCAGTTAGTTGGAGCCCAGGTAAGCTTTCAAGGTTTTACTAATTTGGTGTATGTAATAATTATAGACCTTTGTTCATTAAGGGGTACAAAGTGTGTCTAGTGATACTTGAGACCTCAAAAAACAGTATATCTGATGTCATGATTATATTCTGCAAAAATTTTCTTTAGATAATGTCATAAATCCTTATGCAAAACCATAAATTCCATTATAGTTATGTGCTTCTTTGTGTTCAGTGCAGTGGTCAAAATTTATGTTTATAATTTATTTTGGTGGATAAGGAACATTTTTTTTTTAAAGATTTTATTTATTCATTTATTTGAGAGAGTGAGAGAGAGAGAGAGAGAGAGAGAGCACACGAGAGGGGGGAGGGTCAGAGGGAGAAGCAGACTCCCTGCCGAGCAGGGAGCCCGATGCGGGACTCGATCCCGGGACTCCAGGATCATGACCTGAGCCGAAGGCAGTCGCTTAACCAACTGAGCCACCCAGGCGCCCAGGATAAGGAACATTTTTAAATAAGCATATTCATTAGGTGATATGAAAAGAAATATATTCAAAGCTTTGGCTAGATACTAATCAACTGGGACCCTCAAATGGAGGTTTTGGAGTCTTTTTTTAACTTCACTTGACTTTCAGGATAATATTACAAATGAGAAAGTAAGGTCTATTTAGGGATGAACCAATTTCCAGAGTATCAGTACCAAATTCTTCACAGTTTCTTATGCTCATGTGTTATAAAATTAATATTTCTTGTTTATAATCATTTTACTGAAATCAAACCAAGACCCTAGACTTATAATAATTTCCATTTAATAAAGTCTTACTTTGTTAGGTATGATAGTAAGTATTCAACAACTATTATTACTAATTCTTTCCATAGCTCTTCAGATAGTTATTTGCATTTTACAGGTAAGGAAGAAGATGAAATTCTGTACATCATGCACTATATATTAAAGCAAGAAAGGACTTTTCTGTTAAACCACTTCTTAGAAAATTCAGTGAATTAAAAATATCCCATTCTTTTAGTGTCTTGATATTTGAAGTTTTTCTTTTAAAACATATTTATTTTCAATGTTCATAATCCAGTTAGACACTGAAATCAAGATGCATCTATAATCAATAGTATGTCATAATTGGCAGCAGTTTTTCTTTTTTTTTTCAATATTTTATTTATTTATTTGAGAGAGTGAAAGAGAGAAAAACAGCATGAGAGGGGATAGGGTCAGCGGGAGAAGCAGGCTCCCTGTGGAGCCAGGAGCCCAACGTGGGACTCAGTCCCAGGACTCCGGGATCATGACCTGAGCCGAAGGCAGTCACCTAACCAACTGAACCACCCAGGCGCCCGGCAGCAGTTTTTCTTAATGGCATGTAAAATAACAGTGCCTTTTGCAAAGAGTGCCATCTTAGATCCCTAAATACTATACTAGCTACCTGCCATTTATTTAGCGTCTGCTATATAGGTCAGGTATTATGTTTTGTCATTTATAAATGTCCTCTCAATTGGGCTTAATAGCCTACAGGCTTATACAGTGTGATTTCTGTTACCTTTAAAGCCCCACCTGCTACTACTGACGTCATTCTTTCTGCTTAAGCTATATTGCTTCCTAGCCAATTGTTAAATATGTCAAACATGTTCCCACCTGAGGGATTTGGTAGCGACTGTTATCTTTGCCTAGAATGTTTATTACCTCTCCTCTTTCAAGTCTTTATTCAAATGTCATGATTCCCAAGGAAGCCTATCCTGACCACACCTGTTAAAATTGCAGCCCCTCTTCAGCACTCCCAATCCCCCTTATCCTTGCTGTGTAATTTTTACTGATCACTTTCTATCATACTACGTATTTATTTATTATGGTTTTTGATTTATTGGCTCCATCCTCTCTCTTCACGAGAATGTAAGCTCTCCAGGGGCAAGAAATTTTGTCTGTTTTGCTCACTGATAGTTGTCTAATGCCCAAAACTGTGTTTGGAACATGTTAAGTACTCCATAAATACAAGTATTTTTTTAAAGATTTTATTTATTTATTTGAGAGAGAGCAGAGGGAGAGAGTGAGCACACGAGTTGGGGGGGAAGGGCAGAGAGAGAGAGGGAGAAGCAGGCTCCCCACTTGGGCAGGGAGCCAGACACGGGGCTCAATCCCAGGACCCTGGGATCATGACCTGAGCCGAAGGCAGACACTTAACTGAGCGCCCTAATATACTTAATAAATACAAATATTTGTTGGATTAAATGGAATTTTCATAGTGGCAGTATGAAATAAGGATTTTCATCTCCATTTTTCAAATAGGAAAACCATGAGTTGGAGCAGTTAAGTGATTTACTCAAGATCACTCATGGAAGTGGCAGAGCTGCAGTTTATGCCCAGCTTTTGACCTTTCATTAAGGTCTTGGAGCTCCTGGGTGGCTCAGTCAGTTGAGTGTCTGACTTTTGACCTCAGCTCAGGTCTTGATCTCAGGGTCATGAGTTCAGGCTCCACATTGAGCTCCATGCTGGGCATGGAGCCTACTTAAAAAAAAAAAAGTACTGTGTCTTGTGGTGTTTCTATTCTACAAAAAGGGGACAGACCATTATCAATAAATATAATAAGTAAATTACATAGTGAGAAGGTGCTAAGTACTTTTTTTCCAGTTATCTTGAAATACCTTTTTTTAAAGTTGCAAAAAATAATGTACAGAGAACCTGTATAACTTTCTGCAACTTCCCCTAATGTTAATATCTGTCAAAATTATAGCATAGTTATCAAGCTTAAGAAATTAACATTGATACAATATTATTAACTACTTGCTGCTTTTTCCATTTATTAATACACCAAGCCCCTGCTATTGAGTATAGTAACCTTGGTTCTTGGAAAGCAGTTTGGCTAGGTGTTTGGCTTTAATTTTACTTAAACTACTTTGATGTATTGTCTCTGTATTATAATTTTTATACTCACCAAGATTATTATCAAATATATAAATAACAGTTCCATGAGCTGGATGAATGTATTTCCTCGATTTTTCTTTGTTTTTAGGTACCAGATCATCAGTCAATAAAGTTAAGTAATTTAGGTGAGAACAAACACTATGAGGTTGCAAAGAAATGTGTTGAGGATTTGGCACTCTACTTGAAACCACTAAGTGGAGGTAAAGGTAAGTTCATAAAAAGTCTTTTTACTGGTGAGCAGGATTTGGTAATATACCCTATTAAATTTTGAGATTTATTTTTTTAATTTTTTAAAGATATTTATTTATTTGACTGAGAGAGAGAGCACAAATAAGCAGAGCAGCAGGCAGAGGGAGAGGGAGAAGCAGGCTCCCTGCTGAGCAGAGAGCTCAATGTGGGTCTCAATCCCAGGGCCGTGGGATCATGACCTGAGCCGAAGGCAGACGCTTAACCGACTGAGCCACCTAGGCGCCCCTAATTTTAAGTTTTAAAAGTTTGGACAATTCTTGGAAACTGAAAATAACCAATATTGTTACTATTTTAAGAATTCATCAGACACTACATACTGAGATTTCTGCAGTTTGTATTCATTAAAATAATAGCAGAATATTAATTTTAATAAGTCCTACTAAGACAATTTCATGTATTCATTCAATCATTCAATTTTATTGAGCACTTAGTCGTGGTTAGGGTCCCTGCCTTCACAGAGCCCACAGTCTATTGGGGGAGATAGGCATATAAGTGCAATAAATTATTTTAAGTGTTGTGACAGAAACGGATTTCTATTTTGTTCATCATCACATACCCAGTGACCCACGCATCATAGATGAATCTATCAAGTATTTATTTTATATCTGCTCTGTGCTTTGCACTGTTGCAAATATTGAGGACATAGTGATTTCCTTGAGAAACTTAGTTTATCTACCTCATTCATTCAGTCATTCATTTACTGAACAGATATCTAACAAGCATGTACTAAGTGCTGGGCACTATTTTGGTATTTGGCATACATGAGTAAAATGCTTGCCCTTATAGCACTTAAGGTTTAGAAAAGGGAGAAAGTATAGTAAACGATAAGCATAATAAAAAATTATATAGTATGTTACAATTGATAATAATACATTTAGAGGGATCAGAGATGTCAGGGTGAGGGGACAAGGGCAGGTTGCAATTTTACAGAAGGTGGTTAATGTAGGACTCATTAAGAAGGTAGCTTCTAAACTTGAGATGAAAGAGGTGAGATAGTTAGCCATGTAGATTCCTGGGAAAAGAGTGTGCCAGAGAGGCAATAAGGATCGAGCACCTGGGTAGCACAGTCAGTTAAGTGTCCGACTCTTGGTTTTGGTTCAGTTCATGATCTCAGGGTCCTGAGATTGAGCCCCGTGTCAGGCTCTGTGCTCAGCAAGGAGTCCGCTTGGGATTCTCTTTCCCTCGTAGTCTTTCTCTCTCAAATAAATAAATCTTAAAAAAAAAAAAAAGTTCCAGAGAGGCAATAGCAAATTCCCCAGGGCATGCCTAGTATCTTCAAAGAACAATAATAGGAGTGTGTCTGGAGCAGTGTGAGTTAGGGGGAGAGCAGAAGGACATAGATGAAGGAAGTGGTAAGACCAGATAATATGCAGACTTGCAAGCCATTTTAAAAACTTGAGCTTTTACTGCAAGTGAAATTGGGGAGTCACTCTAGGGTTTTAAGCAGAGGAGTGACACAGTATGACTAATGTTTAAAGGATCTCTCTAGTTGCTCTCTTGAGAATGCGGTGTAGAAGGGCAAGGGTAGGAGCAGGGTATTGGCTTATAGGCTAATGGGCCAACAGTAGCAGTGGAGGTAGTAAGAAGTGAATGGCATGCGTATATTTTGAAGGTAGAGTCAAGAGGATTTTCTAAATTATTGCGCGTAGGGTATGAGAGAAAGAGCAGAATCAAAGATGACTTCTGGGTTTTGGGGTCTGAGCACCTGGAAAAAGAGATTGCCATCAACCTAGACAAGGAATACTGAAGGTAGATCAAGTTTAGATGAAAAGATCAGGAGTTCAGTTTTAGTCATATTATGTTTGAGGTGTCAAATCTTCATTTGGATGCTATTGTGTAACCAATGGATATATGTTAAGGAATGAGGTATAGAAACTGTACCTTTGGGAGTCATTAACATATGGGTAGTATTTACAGCAATTAATAAAGTTGGCTAAGATCATGTACATGATAAATGTAGATAGAGAAGAAAAACTGGGTCCTGAGGCCCTTTAACATTAAGAAGTTAGGAAGAAAAGATGAAATCAGAAAAGACCTGGAATAAAAGGAAAGAAGAAAAGCAGGAGGGTGTAGTGTAAAGAAAGTATTTAAAGGAATTAGGAGTGGTCATCTGTGTTGAGGGCTGTTGAAAGGTCAAGTAAGGTAAGGACCGAGAATTGACCATTGACTTAGCAGAGTAGAGGTAATTGTCATGATGGGCAGTTTTGATGAAGTAATAGTAGCAACAACTTGATTGGAGTAGGTTTTAAAGATTGTGAAGCAAGGAATTTGGAGATATTGAATCTATATTCAATTACAATACAATATTAGAGAATTTGCCACAAAAGAGAAGAAAGAAATGGGGCAGAGCCGGTAGGCAAAGAGGGATGAATAAAAAGATTTATTTATTTTTAAGATGGATGAAATAACAGCATGCTTGTTTTTATTGTATGCTGACGGAAGCAGTCAAATAGAAAGGGAAGAAGTAATGATATGGGAGAGAGGAAAGAATTGCTGGAGCATATCTGTGAGTCAGGGAAAGGGATTATGATCTAAGAGCTTGCCATTAAGTTGTATTTCTAAACGTCATGTATACAATAAAATTTGAGCTGTTATTAATCATTACTTTTGACTAAACTTTTCATTAATTAACTGGATGAAGAACAGACTAAATAAACCCAAAGTACTCTCTTGAGAGACACATGCAACCCAGAGAACAGGATACCTAAATAAAATTTGAAGTAACTGCAAATTAGACTCCTATTACCACAGAATAGTAATAAACAGAATCAGAATACTCCTGTTGTTAAAACAGTGGAAGGACTCATTACAGATTATGGCTTCATAGTTAAGTATGGGTAATGAAAAGTAACTTGTCCTATTTAATAGAAAAAACTTTACTTTGTTTCCTTTCTCTTTTTAAAGGTGTAGCTAGTTTGAACCAGAGTGCACTGAGCCGTCCAATGCAAAGGAAACTGGTGACACTTGTAAACTGTCAATTGGTGGAGGAAGAAGGTCGTGTCAGAGCCATGCGAGCAGCCCGTTCACTTGGAGAAAGAACTGTAACAGAACTAATATTACAGCACCAGAATCCCCAGCAATTGTCTGCCAACCTGTGGGCTGCTGTCAGGGCTCGAGGATGCCAGTTTCTAGGGCCAGGTAGGATAGATCACTATCTTGTCTCTCTTACTATCAGGGCGAGAGGATCCCAATTTCTAGAGTTAGCTGAGAATCCCCAGACTCAACCCATCTTAGTTATACACACAAATCTTGACATAATTAAAGATAAACCAGTTTTTGTAATCATAATCCATGTGATAGTACTGTAACATTTTAGAATAAATTTCTCATTTAATCTTTAGCAGCCTTCAAAAGAAGTGACACAGATCCGCTTTCACAATTTAAAGAACCGAGTTAGAGGCCTAAGATTATACAGGTAGTAAGTAAAGGAAAAGTAAAGTTTTTTTTTTAATAAAAAAAACTTAAAAATTGTCTTTAAAACTTGGAAAGCAGAAATTACACACACACAAAAAAATCACTGGGGTTGAGGCCTTCATAGTTATTACCATCCAAATTCTATTTAAAAAATCTTTACCTATAACAAGGTTATGAATGAAGTACACTTTTCTGTTACCTTTTAGAGCTTTATTATTTTACCTTTCTGATTTAGAACTATAGTCAGGTAGAATTTTGTGTGTGAGTGTGTGTGAAGGAAACTTTTTAAATAAGTGACATTGGGACAACTGAATAGATGTGGAAAAAGATAAAATTGGATATATTTCTTATACACCATAGCTACTTAAATTCTGAGTAGGTCATAAATATTTGTTATTAAAAAATACGTCATACAACTAATAAAGAATACAAGAGTGAATTCCTCTATAACTTAGTATAGGAAACACTTTTTTTTACTCCAAATGCAGAAGCAGTAATAGAAAAGCATGGTAATTAACATAACAATGTGCCACTTAGTACTCCCACTGTTACTGGATGAAAGTACCTGTTTTCCCACAGCCCTGACAACAAAATATACTGTCAAACTTTTTAATTCTGCCAATCTGATACATGAGAAACAGTCAATATAATTTTCGTGAATATTTCTCTTGATATGAGAAACACTGAATATATTTTATATGTTTGAGGGCCATTTACATTACTTTTTCTCGTGCATTTTCTGGTTATATCTTTTGCCAATTTTTAAATTGGGTGGTTGGTATCTTTCTCTGAGTTTTTAGACATACCTTACGTATTAGTTATATTAGTCCTTTGTGATAGAATACAAACATTTTTCTAAGTTTGTAATTTTTTTACTTTGCTGATATTTTCTGTGATGCAATTAAAAAAATATTTAGTCATATATCAGTCTTTTCTATTACTGCTTCTGCATTTGGAGTAAAAAAAAGTGTTTCCTATACTAAGTTATAGAGGAATTCACTCTTGTATTCTTTATTAGTTGTATGACGTATTCCATGATTCATTGTTTGTAAGTGGCACACATTTTAAAGAGAGATATTCCACAACGTCTACCAAAATCACCTATGCACTTATTCTTGGGCCTGACAGTTCCATTTCTACAAATCTATCCCAAAGATACAGCAAAAAATACAGAATGCATAGTTATTTTTTTTTAAGTTTTTATTTAAGTAATCTCTGCACCCAGCGTGGGGCTCAGATTCACAGCCCTGACTAAGGCAGGGCTGTGAATCTGAGCATCTAAGCCATGCTCTTCTGACTAAGCCAGCCAGGTGCCCCCAGAATGCATAGTTACAAAAGCACTATTTGTAACAGCAAACATCTGGAAGCAACCTGAATGTCTATGAAGAAGACACTTGTTTAATAAACAGGTATATCCTTTGAGTGGAGTACTCTGCAACTGTCGAAAGGAATGAGGAAGATGTATATGTTCTGCTAGGGTGTGATCTCTATACGTTAAAAAAAAAGCAAAAGGGGCACCTGACTGGCTCCGTTAGTGGAGCATGGGACTCTTGGCCTCAGGGTCATGAGTTCAAGCCCCATGTTGTGTGTAGAGCTTACTTAAAAAAAGAAGGAAAAGAAAGAAAAGAAAAAAACAGGTGCACCTGGGTGGCTCAGTCAGTTAAGCGTCTGCCTTTGGCTCAGGTCATGATCCCACGGCCCTGGAATCGAGCCCCGCATCAGACTCCCTGCTCAGCGGGGAGCCTGTTTCTCTCTCTCCCTCTGCTGCTCCCCCTGCTTGTGCTCTCTCACTCTCTCTGTCAAATACATAAAATCTTTAAAAACAAGAACAACAAAGTGCAGAATAGTGTGTTATTATAATATTTTTTATCTAAGAAAGGGAGATAGAACCATTGTCTACTTTTGTTTATATTTTCCAAAAGAAACAATGGTAGGAGATACTTAAAAGTAATAAACTTATATAGAGGAAGGAGGCACCAAGAGAAAGCAGACAGGACAGAACTAGACCTTGTTGAATGTACCTTGTTTTATACTTGAGACCCATGTAAATGTTCTATGTAATTATAAAACAATTTTTAGTAAAAATAAATTTTAAAAGTTTAATTAAAAAGAATAAGACACAATACCTAAAAACAAAAAATTTAAAACTACATTAAGTTGGTAGCATATTCATCAGGAATGAATTATTACAGGTGACTTTGGAACACAGTGTTTTGATTTTTATATCCCTAGTGGGATATATAATCCTAGGGTATAATCAGGCACACAGTAGGATAAAGCAAGTAAGTAATTATGTTAATGCCATCAGGAACCAAGATTTTCAGCATTTAAAGGAAAAGATATAAGTATGAAATCAGGGCACTGGGTGGCTCAGTCAGTTGGGTGTCTACCTTCGGCTCAGGTCATGATCCCAGTGTCCTGGGATCGAGCCCCATGTCAGGCTCCCTGCTCCTTGGGGAGCCTGCTTCTCCTCCCTCTGGTCCTCCACCCCCTCTCATGTGCTCTCTCTCTCACTCTCGCTCTGTTCTCTCTCAAATAAATAAAATCTTTTTTAAAAAGTATGAAATCAAAGAATTTATGTAAGAACCCTGTAGTTTTAAATTTGAATTGTCAATGTAAGTACAGGCTCATTTACTTTTCTGTCTCTAAAAACACGTATTCCCTAGATCTGTCCACTGAAAGGGCTTAGAAACAGTGAATAGCCATAGCACCCAGATTATGACTCTTAATAAATACCATTGCCCATTAAAAAGAAGCAGGGCTGTTTAGTCTTTAGATAATGCCATATTCCAGTTCTAGGATAGCAAGTACGAGTTGAGCCTGGGAATTCTTGGGCTAGAAAGCAAAAAAGCTATCAGAGATCATTGGCATCTTGTCAGAATTAGAAGTAAATTTGAAAGGGCTTCCACTGGCCATGAGTGGCACAGTTCGAACACCAAAATGAATAATGACTGTAATGGATTGAAACATAAAATATATGAAAATCCATGATTTTGTAATGATGGTACAGGAAAAATTAATCGGTTATCTTTGGCAGTTGCTAAATAATGCCAACACATTATTCTAGAAATTGCAAAAGAGTAGAATAAAAATCAAGCATGTTTTTTCTGCCTTTCCTTTACAAACTTTTCAAGGACAGTTTCTCAGGGTGTTGAGTGTAGCTTCCTCTTTTAGCAAAATTCCAGCTAATAAATTTAGAAAAAAAGTGTCAAAAGTAGAAAAAAAAGTGTCAAAAGTAGAAAAATCACACATTTACAACCACAAATGAATTAGTGGGTCTACACAAGAATTATTAGTAGCTATTAAAACCATTAGATGTAAGGTTGCTGGGAAAATTTACTATAGATGCATGAGGCCTGAACACATTGATCATTATTACTAAACCCACTAACATTACTAAAAATGAGACATCTAGGCCTTAAGTATCTCCTTATGTAATATACGGAATAACAAGTATGGCAGAAAAAGAAACAAAACCTCAAAAAATAAAAACTCATTCTGAATATAATCAAGCCTATAGTTTACATGAAATAAGGAGGCTAAATGAACATATTTAGAAATACTATAAGCACAGGGCGCCTGGGTGGCTCAGTTGGTAAGTGACTGCCTTCGGCTCAGGTCATGATCCTGGAGTCCCTGGATCGAGTCCCGCGTCGGGCTCCCTGCTTGGCAGGGAGTCTGCTCCTCCCTCTGACCCTCCCCCCTCTCATGTGCTCTGTCTCATTCTCTCTCTCTCAAATAAATAAATAAAATCTTTTAAAAAAAAAAAAGAAAGAAAGAAATACTATAAGCACAAAATTAGCCAAATCAAGAATGTCGGGAATTGTTTAGAAAAATGATTGTTTCTTCAAAAAATTCAGAGAAAACCTGAATTTTCTCCTAAATGGGAAAGTGAAGGGTAGTGGGAAGCTAGTATAGTTTGTTTTTTTTTTTTTTTTAAGCTGAAAGGCATATTAACCAAAAGCAATATGGACTTTATTTGGGTAATTACTAAAGAAGCCAAGTATATAATAGAAGAAATTTTTGAGACCGTGGGAAAAAATTCAACGTGAACTGGATATTAGATGATAGTAAGGATATATATTACTTTTTTAGAATGTGATGATGGTGTACAATTTTTTTTGAAGTCCTTACATGTTAGAAATATATAATGAATTATTTAAGGGTGAAATGCTATGTTGTGTGGGATTTACATCAAAACACTCCAGCCAAAGCAAACTAGAAGAGTGGGTAAGAACTGGCAACAGCTATCTTATGGGTTCATGTGATCTCTACTTTTACGTATGTTGAAAATTTACCATAATACAAAGTTAAGTTAAAAAATAATTTGAAAAATTCACATTTATATGTAATTTAAAAATGCTGTTTTTGGATATTTCCTCATATTTATTTACCTGACCCAAGAAGCACTAGATAAGGTATCAAATATCCTTTGTTCTACCACTCAACAACAAAAAGACAACACAACGTAAAAAAATGGACGAAGGGCGTGAATAGACATTTCTCCAAAGAAGGTACACAGATGGCCAAAAAGAGCTTGGAAAGATTCTCAGCGTCATTAGTCATTAAGGAATTGCAAATCAAAATCACAATGAGATATCACTTCACACCGGCTAGGTTTGCCATAATCTAAAAAATGGAAAATTGGTGAGGATGTGGGTGAAACGTGGGAAGCAGAACGGTGCAGCCTCTGTAAAACGACTTGTCGGTTCCTCGTAAAGTCAGAGTTACCGTATGACCCAGCAGTCCCACTCCTTGTGTATATATCCCAAAGAACTGAACAGGGATTCAAACTAATGCTTGTACGCCAGTGTTTACAGCAGCATTCATCACAGTGGTCCAAAGGTGGAAGCAATCCACACGTGCATCAGCTGATGAATGGATAACCAGATGTGCTTTGTCCATAAATAGAATATTATTCAGCCACAGAAAGAATTGAAATATATAAAATATTTTTATTTCTATATAAAGTCAGCATAAAAATTAAAAAAGGATTGAAATTGATATATGCTACAGTGTAGGTGAACTTCAGTAATATTATGTTAAGTGAAAGAAGCCAGGAAAAAGGTCACATATTCTATGATTCCATATATTTGAAGTATCCACAAAGGTAAATCCATAGAATCAGACTGCAAGCTAGTGGTTGCCAGAGGCTGGAGGTAAGGCTATGGTAGGTGACTGTGTAATGGCTGTAGGTTTCCTAGATAGACCTGATGGTTGTTCATGTGAATTGTATTCTCTAAAGGGGTTAATTTTATATCAAGTTTACCTCAATTTTTTTAAAAAGTCCTTGGTACAAGTACAGTTTTGCTGCTATCTAGTTGTGAACCTTGACCTTAGTGCCTCACTTGTAAAAGGGTTTTATTTTTATTTTTATTTTTATTTCATTTATTTTTTTTACGGTTTGATTTTTAATCCAGATTCTAGATGCGCTCTCAGTTTTGAAGTTCCACTGTTTTAATTGAGAACCAATGCACTTTTAACTTTTAATTTTAAAATAATTTCTGATTTACCCAAAAGTTGCAAGAACAATGCAGAGAATTCCTGTATACTCTTTATCCGCAATCACTAGTTTTTAATATTTTGTTATATTTGTTATGTTATTTGCCCTTTTCCTCTTTTCTGAACCATCTGAGAACAGGGTGCATATTTCAGTGCCCTGTTATCCCTTTATACTTCAATGTATTTCCAAAAAACAAGGATACCGTCTTATGTAACAACAGTACGTTCATCAAACTGAGAAAATTTAACCTACATACCATACTAAAATCTAGTTCATATTCCGATTTTGTCAATTATTCCAAAAATGTCTTTAATGGAATTTTTCTTTCAGAATACAGTCCAGTCCAAGATCACTTATTCTATTTATTTGTCATCTCTTTTTAGTCTTCTTTTATCTGGAACCCTTCTTCAGCCCTTCTTTGTCTGATGTTGTTATTCTCCAAGAATACAGGCAGTTGTTTTTTTTTTTTTTTAAAGTTTTTTTTTTTTTTTTAGAAAAATCCCGCGTGCATAAGCATGGGGGAGAGGGAGAAGCAGGCTCCCCACTCAGCCGGGAGCCCGACGTGGGGCTCCATCTGAGGACCTGGGATCATGACCTGAGCCAAAGGCAGATACTTAACCAGCTGAGCCACCCAGGTGCCCCTACAGGCAGTTATTTTATAAAAAATTCCTTAATTTGAGTTTGTCTGATATTTCCTCATGATTAGATTCAGATTATACTATATACATCCCTGGCTGGAAAACAACATAAATTAATACCTTCTTTAGGTATTGCATCCACAGGTTAATACCACTTTTAAATCGTACAAAATTGTTGTCAGGCAAAGTTAACAGTCCCAAGCATTAAAGAAAAATTACCATTTACCATAAGGCTACTATGTGTTCTTTATATGTATTTAATATATCAGTATCTCCATGTATTTTGTAAATGAGGATTTTTTTCTTTGCACTGTAACATTATTGTTATCTAGTTGATTATTAAATATCTGCAGGAGATATGTTTTAAGTTCTGTTGATTTATGTTCTAAATGGTTGTTTAGTAGAAATTACATTTTGTTTGATTGCTTTTTAAGTAAACTGTATTTTTGTATGTGTGGTGTCCTCTTTTTGTGCTAATGAAATACAGACTGTGGATAATGGACCGCCATGAACCTAATACCCAAAGAAGTCTGACAGACATATCTGCAGGGTTTCTCATTTATTGTGAATTCATGTTTCTCACTTCTAGCTATGCAAGAAGAGGCCTTGAAGCTGGTGTTGCTAGCATTAGAAGATGGCTCTGCTCTCTCAAGGAAAGTACTGGTACTTTTTGTTGTGCAAAGACTAGAACCAAGATTTCCTCAGGCATCAAAAACAAGTATTGGTCATGTTGTGCAACTACTGTATCGAGCTTCATGTTTTAAGGTAAGTAGCAAGCAGCCATCTAGACATTACATGCCTTTGTATGAGATAGAGGCTTTCTGGAATGGATGTTACCTGGTCTAGAGGCTCCAGGAATGCAGAATGCTTCTAAGAGTTGAAAGGAAACTTTGTTTTCCTTCTGCATTGTTTGCATCTGTGATACTACCTGTTGAGAATAAACATGTGAAGGTGTCAGTAACAGAAAACAGAGCATAAGGAAATAGTTTGGTAAACTTGACTCTTGGGATAATGAATGTAGACTAAAGAAGTCTAATTCAAATGAATTTCCCATCTTAAAAGGGAAAATTATATAAAAGAACGTAAGAAGTTGGTTTTTCAATTTCCCATTGTTATTTTTATTTTATTCCCTGTTGTGATTAGATTATGACCTTTAATCTGAAGATGGCCTATAATGTTGCCTTCAGGACAAGAGAGTGAAGAGTTGAGGTACTTGCCCCACTCTGCATTTAGGAGGTGTGATTTTTTGTGTGTGTTTTGTTTTGGTGGAGAAGACAGAAAAACCCCAAGATACTTAGAAATGTGGTTGCGTTGTCTTATAGACCTGTGCGTGGTTACAGGTACTGAGAGAGGTGGAAAGTAGGCTGAATCCTTAAAAGTTTCTGCATGTTACAAGAGTAGGGACTGCTGGCTGGATCTTGAGAAAAGCCCAGATACTTGGAACTAGAAAAGTCCATTGGCTTCTATAAAAGTAAAACATCAAAATTTGAGAGCCAAAGCTATTTTGCTGGTTTTATAGCCCACTAGTGAAAACAGTACAGACAGAAAAAAACTTTTCGGCAGACTGCTTAGTTTGAAATAACAGGTAATTGCTGATGGAAATATGTTCAAATGAACTCACTTATCTCCACTAATGAGGCTTGGACACTATCTCCTTGATAGTTATAGTGCTTGATTTTGTGCCCTTAAGGGCAAAAATAGAAATGAATCCCTGGTTCCTCAAACATTATGTTTTTGGCTAAGCAACCAAATTACAGAGATCATTTATCGTCCTCAGGTGACTGACTAGGTTCTCACACTGTGTATTCCTGATTTAATGTGTTTTTTCTCTCATAGGAATCGTACTAATTTGTGGTTTATGATAGTCATCTACAGTTGTTTCTAACATCTGATATTTGAATAACACTAGTATAGAAAGTGATTTCAATTTTATGCTCTCATTTCATCCTCACTGCACTCTAGTTTAAAATGTTAAAGCAGGGCGCCTGGGTGGCTTAGTCGTTAAGCGTCTGCCTTCGGCTCAGGTCATGATCCCATGATCCTGGGATCGAGCCCTGCATCGGACTCCCTGCTCAGCAGGAAGCCTGGTTCTCCCTCTCCCACTCGCCCTGCTTGTGTTCCGTCTCTCGCTGTGTCTCTGTCAAATAAATAAATAAAATCTTTAAAAAAAAATTAATAAATAAAATGTTAAAGCAGTGTTTAGATTAATAAAAGGATAACGTACTGACTTAACTGCCAAAAGGCCTCTCTTGGGTGTCATTTACTCTAGTAAAATCACAATTGTCAAAGGTCTTTCCTTGATTTTATAGGCTTAGAGATGTGAATTTTTGTGGGTGCATACAGTAGATTCTTTCTTCAGGAATAGAACACCCTTACCAAGGTCACCCACAATGGATGATCTGTTTTATTAATTTGTAATGAGAAGTGCAATTCTTACATGACTTAAATCATCATATTGTAGATATTTTCCTGCCGAAGATATCAGACCTTTGCTTGAGTAGCCTGGCTTCAGCGCAAGGGAGTTAATCATTCCAACATTTGATGCAGTGATTCCCAACTAACGATCTACATCAGAATTATTTATGGGTTTTTTAAAAGTATACAATCCTGGGTCCCATCCCCGGATATATTCTGATTTGGTGTATCTGATGTTGGACTTGAGCATTCATACATACTTTTTAAATCGTGTGGTCTTCAAAGCCAGGAATTGTGATTACCTGAAATTGTAGTTTTTAATGCTTCACGGGTGATTTTGATGCATGGTAGTGAGAACTTTAATATGACCATGCTCTGTTAGCCACCTGTGTATGTCTTTACTACTCAGGTGAATAGATGCTTATGCTGCCTATGAGGCACCCTTGTAGCCTACGTGGTAGTTGGGTGATGCTACCGTTGTCTGGTTCTTGGGTTTCTTTCTTCTGTTTTTTAGGTGGTTAATTTTTTTTTTTTTTTTTTTTAAGATTTTTATTTATTTATTCATGAGAGACAGAGAGAGAGAGGCAGAGAGAGAAGCAGGCTCCCAAGGAGCAGAAAGCCTGATGCGGGACTCGATCCCAGGACCCTGGGATCATGACCTGAGCCGAAGGCAGACGCTTAACCACTGAGCCACCCAGGCGCCCGGTTGTTAATTTTTTCTTTTGTTTCCTCAGTGTTTCTTTAAATAGGTTGAAGTAGAATATAGATTTTGGGGACTTCTAAGTTACTCTGCTCCCAAATTATACCTAAGATTATGTTTAGAATTTTGGATGTCCCACACTTTTCTCTAATGTAATTACATATTCCCAAAGAGATTTTGAACTGATACTATTAATTCTCAGATGGTAACTTGATTTTCCCATCTTCATATTCTTGGGGTCATATTATTGTTGTCTCATATGCCAACAATAGAAAGAACCAGTGAGGTGGTTTGGAGATATTTTCATTTTGCCAGTGAGAAAATCATGATTTTGAACAGTTTGAATGATTTGTTCATTCTGAATTATAGAATCTGTACTAGTCCTAGGTATTCTGAATCCTAGCCAAGTTTCAAATTTCATTGTGCAAGTTTTAGATAAATGATATCTATTGTGGAAATTATCTAGTCATACACTTGCATGTTTGGAGAATTAGACAGTTTCAGTAGGGTATGTGAAACTGGAAGCTTTTGAATTTATGTTTTTTAAATGACTTAAGTCAGGTACAAATTAAAGCTGTATAAATACCCTAATGATCATTTTTGTGGTGATAGAAAATTTCTTAATCATCACGTGGCAGTGCTAATATATGTCTACCCATTGGACTGATCTCTCATTCCTCGCTTAAAAGTCCTCAGTGGCTTCCCATTCCCTTCAGCATAATATATAAATTTCTCACCATAGTTTATAAGGCCCTCTATGATTCTTCTCTAGCCTCTTAGTCTTTAATTCTATGTGCTCTGCTCTTTCATTTTTCTATTTCACCACTTGCTACTCTTGTTAGGATTCTGTTTCTTACCTGGAAACGCCTATTCATTCTTCAAGACTCAGTTCATGCGGCCTTCAAGATGGGGAAGCCTCCTCTGTTATCCCTTCCTTCTCCCCCAAGTCAGATTTAATTGCCTTTCCTTTATGTTGCCATGGAGCATTATAAGAGCACGTATACTATAATTTTTTGTTTACAAGTGTCTTCTCTATCAGCTGCTGAGTTCATTGAAAGAAGGAAAAACTATGTACTGGGTTATGTAAGGTCTGCTTTGTTCCAAAAAGAGTCTGTGATAAGGACATTCTCCTCTTTGCACCTTCTTTTGTCTGGTGTCTGATATCTGTACTCTCCCCCACCAAAAGAATTGATTGGAGAAGGAGGGAGAGCAGACCAATTCTGATGGGGTTTTTTTTTCTCCTTTCTATTTCTTAGGTTACCAAAAGGGATGAAGATTCTTCTCTGATGCAGCTAAAGGAGGAATTTCGGAGTTATGAAGCATTACGCAGAGAACATGATGCCCAAATTGTTCATATTGCTATGGAAGCAGGACTCCGCATTTCACCTGAGCAGTGGTCTTCACTTCTGTATGGTGACTTGGCACATAAATCACACATGCAGTCTATCATTGATAAGGTTTGTGAAATTAGTGATGTTTGTTTTATGTCATTGCTGTTACTTAGAAGAGCATTGCAATCATCTAAAGGAACTAAAGAGATAACTAGTTGGAGATTCCTGTGTTTTAAGTATCAGACTGTGTATTATTTTATCTTTATTTCTTTTTATTATTTTTCTAACTTTCAAAATAAACGACGGGAGGCAATAGGGAAGCACATATAGGATAGTAGCATAAAAGCAGCCTGGCTTTCAGAGTCTGTTGTTTATCTGTGTTTTGACCCCAGAGAGCTAATATAGCTTATAATAAGTAAGTTTTCTAAGTGTCTAATGATGAATTTCATAGGGCAGATTCTGAGGTGAAAATTTCATTCATCATTGATAACTCCTACTATGGAATCTGAAGGCACTTGAAAACCTGTTTAGTATGTTGACTAAATGAAGCATTTGAATATAGATGTGTCATAAGAAGCAGAGTAAAAGCCATTCTCTTGTCTGTTTTGTTAGCTGCAGTCTCCAGAATCATTTGCAAAGAGTGTCCAGGAATTGACAATTGTTTTGCAACGAACGGGTGACCCAGCTAACTTAAATAGACTGAGGCCTCATTTAGAGCTTCTTGCAAACATAGACCCTAATCCAGGTATGTGAAAAAATATTTAGTTGCTTATACTTTTTCTGCCCTTGAGGTAAATAACACAAGAGAATTACTGCTAACAAATTCTTCCCCCCCATCCCCTTGACGGCTTATTTTAGATGCTGTTTCACCAACTTGGGAGCAGCTAGAAAATGCAATGGTAGCTGTTAAAACAGTGGTTCATGGCCTTGTGGACTTCATACAAAATTATAGTAGGAAAGGCCATGAGACACCTCAGGTAAGCACATTCATTGCACTTCTAACTGCTGTTACCTCTTAACAGAGCTTCATCCTGAACATCTTGAACAAGCTTTTCGGTTAATGGACTTCTTACGTGACTCTGCTCTTTTAGGTTTCTATTATCTCTGTTCTTTTGAGAGAAACTCAAGTTTTAGTATACCTGATAAATAATTCATAGCATGGCACAACCATGGGGAGAGTATTTTTTTTTTAAGATCTTATTTATTTATTTGACAGAGACACAGCAAGAGAGGGAACACAAGCAGCGGGAGTGGGAGAGGGAGAAGCAGGCTTCTGCTGAGCAGGGAGTCTGATGCAGGGCTCAACCCCAGGACCCTGGGATCATGACCTGAGCCGAAGGCAGACACTTAACGACTGAGCCACCCAGGCGCCCCCATTGGGAGAATATTTTGAATATGAGTTCACTGTCAATGTTTTGACCAAGTATAGCTCAATGATTCCTTCCAGATATTTTGTCTAATTCTTTTCTAATGTAGGGAAATCGTCACTTTTTTCTCCATTGCTCTCGTACAAATGAATATCTGTTTGTAAATGTGTGGAGTTAGAATTTTTAAAATATTTGCAATGTACTTTAGAAGGAGTTGCTTAAGGCATAATCTTTTATTCTAATAATTATGCCCATTTATTACGTCACTGTGAGCCAAGTTCCTATGTTCAGTATTTTATTTATATAATTTCTAATCCTCACAGCCACCTGCAAGATAATTGCTGTTCCCAAGCTAAAGTTTAAAGAGGTTAAATAACAAATCTAAGGTCCTGGTGACAGTAAGTGACAGAGCTGGGATCAAATCTACTCCAAAGTGATCTTTGCACTCTTTTACCCTTATTCTATTAGAAGACATTATAATATTCAAACATTAACTGACAGATAAATGTTTCGTCTTTATTAAGGTCACAGAAATTACAATGCCATCTTAAATTTTGATGCAGTTATAGCTGTTATGATGAGGCTTTTATATTTTGCCTCATTGTTTTTATGAACTTAAACAGCTCCAAGCCTAAGAAGAGAGCTGTACCCTCAAGCTGACAAATAAATTAGTTTCATAAATTTTCACTTTCAGGGGAAATTATATTCTACCTCTCCTGGGAAAGTTTTAAGTGGACAAAGCTTATGGCTTTTTTTTTTTTTAAAGATTTTATTTATTTATTTGACAGAGAGAGACACAGCGAGAGAGGGAACACAAGCAGGGGGAGTGGGAGAGGGAGAAGCAGGCTTCCTGCCGAGCAGGGAGCCCGATGTGGGGCTCGATCCCAGGACCCTGGGATCATGACCTGAGCCGAAGGCAGCCGCTTAACCGACTGAGCCACCCAGGCGCCCCAAAGCTTATGGCTTTTTAAGTGCTTTTTAAATCATTTGTTTTGGTATCATTTTAAGACAGCAATGAATTGAGGAGAAAATCTTGTATTTTGGGGGGCATTATGTTGCCTGACAAATAAATAGACATAACATTTGAACCAGTTTCAGATAATCCCCAGAAGGAATATTTAAAATGGCAGTTCAGAGTTACCCTGTGTAATGCCTAATGGGAAATGGTGGAATGGCAGTTGCTTCAGCACAAGAATTACTTCTCTAACATGAAAAAGAATTAAAGCGGTAAATCATAAAACTCTGAAATCCCAAGAGTCCTCACTTTTCCACACACCGATTTTCTTTTTTGTAGCCTCAGCCAAACAGCAAATACAAGACTAGCATGTGCCGAGATCTGCGTCAGCAAGGAGGGTGTCCCCGAGGAACAAATTGTACTTTTGCCCATTCTCAGGAAGAGCTTGAAAAGTAAGTTATGAAAATTCTTTTTCATATGGGTTTAATTTGGGGTCATTATGAAAGTGTCCTGTGTAGTCTCAAAGTTTATGGTGGGTTTTGCAGATGTGATTAAGTTCACATTGTAGAGTTCCTTAGATTGCAAGATAATCTTTTCTTTTGAAACTATACCTTCTCACTTCTGGGAGCAAGATTAACATGATAAGTGATTTAGAACCTTATTCAAGGGTCATACTTTAAAGCATTGTATAGCTGGAATCCATGTTTTTGTTAAGCACCTGTGCAGAACAAAACACCCCTCCGTGCAATCTTATTTGTCAGGTTCAGTTGAAGATAACGGCAAAGTCCCAGGTAAAACAGTACAGCAGATACATTTTCTTTTTATGGCTTTTGGTCTTTTTAGCATAGGTATTGTCCAAGTTTCTGTTTTTTGTTTTTTGGGGTTTATTTCTTTATTTGAGTGAGAGCGAGAGAGAGAGCTTGAGCTGGGGAGAGGGGCAAAGGAGAAGGAGAGGAAGAAGCAGTAGTTGTCCCATCCCCCTCCCTCCGAGCAGGGAGCCCAGAACCTTGAGATCATGGTCTAAGCCGAAGGCAGACACTTAACCAACTGAGCCACTCAGGTGCCTCTGTTGCCAAAAAATTGATTCCAGCCTTTCTATTGAAGCAACCTGTGTATCAACTCTTAGTGGACATCTCCCTTTTGTTTTTAGACACTTGAAGCTCAAATTGAGCTAATTTTCTCCTCCCATACATCCTCTCCCACCTTTCATTCTGCTCTCCCCCAGTGTACTGGTTCAGCCAGTTATACATGTCATGTTAAAGGCACCATCTTTGTCACCTTTCATCTGCTTGTCTTACTTAGTCAACAAGTCAGTTCAGCTTCCTGCCTGTATGTTTCTCAATTCTTCTTTCCATCCTTATAGTCCAAATTATCATCCCCTTTTCTTGATCTGTGATTGCCTTCTAACTAGTCTTCTTACAGCTATCGTTGCCTACCCCCAAACCCATCATTCCCCACAAAACAGGGAGAATTTTGTACATTAAGCTCATTGCAGATAATGAGAAACAGGTGGTTTCTCATACCCTGTGGATAAAGTTATAAAATCTAGATTGTGGACCCTGCATCATCTATATGCCTACCTTTCTGATCTCATCTCACAGTGCTGCTGAATATATTTTATACTCAGGCCACGCTTACCTTCTGACAGTGCCTGGAATGCATCATGTTCCTTCCCACCTTAGGTCTTCTACGTCATGTTGTTCCTTGGGGCCTTGCCTTTGGAGCTTTTCTTTTGCCTAGCTTATCCTTCACTTTTTTGGGGGGTCTTCCCAATATTACATACTAAACCAGGTTCCTCTTTATCATGCTTATCAAAATTATGGTTAACTTATGGTAAATTTTATGTCAAGGTCCAGATAGTAAATATTTTCATTTTGGCGGATCATGCAGTGAACTGTCACAACCGCTCAATTCTGCCATTGTAGCAAAAAAGCCACCATAGTGCATAAAACGGGCATAGCTATATACTTCATTTACAACAGGCAGTTTTGGCCCACAAGAGGTAGCTTGCTGACCCCTCATCTATTGACTGTCTGCCTTGTTGCTGTGTAAGCTCAATGGACTGTATCTATCTTGTTGATTACGGTCTCCTCTCCTCAGTTGCTGGCACTGGGCCCTGTACGTAATGAGCTCCGCAGCAGCAGCAATATGATAGGTGATATGTGTGTGTGCATTAAAAAGAAGAGTAGAAACATGCTTCTCTTCTCTGTTTTCCCCCCTACTGGAAGAGCCTAGAGAGGTTATAGGAGTCCTAAGACAAAAAGATGCTGTTTGCACCCAGTCTAAGCATCTCTGTATATAGAGTTTTATATTGGGCTGGTTTTTGAGATTCTAGGAGATCTATTGAGCTTGCCCATACCTGAAATAGAGCTTCTTAGCGAAAGTAGAACTTTTTAGGGGACCTTGCTTGGGTGTACTTAGACTTAACAAAGTCAGAGGAGAAACTGTGATTTCATTGCCATTCGACCCATAACTGGTACCCCAGCTGAAGATCCGTTTTATCTCTTACGTCTTCAAGCTGGCTTTCTACTCTCCATCTCCATTACCTACTTCAGAATTTTATTATCTCTTGTCTGAAATTATAATAGTAGTAGTATAAAAATAATAATCATAGCCAAATTAATTGGTCTCATTTGGTGTCAGGTACCATTTTTAGTGTTTCACATGTGTTTACCCAATTTATCAATTTAGTACTCTAATGGCCTTTAACCTGGCATCTCCTTATGTTCAACCTGGCTATTTCATTGCTACCAAGATTTTCTTTTGCAAATAAGCATCTAATCATGTCCATCTTCTGTTTTACATTCTAAATTGGTTCCTCAGTATATCACAGGATCTGGTCGTAATCTAGCTTTCCAGTCTTACTCTACCTTTTGCAGTTTTTATTTTTTTAAGGTACATCTTGTTAATCACTGTTTACTACTACACAAATTCTTTCATTCTTTCCCTTGCACATGTTGTTCCTCTATATCATATGCTTTTCTCTTCTCTATTTGGAGAGCTCCTATTCCTAGGCATACTCCGATGTCAGCTTCCTTCTGAGGACTTCCCTGACTTCCCAGGCAGTCAGTGTTAGTTGCTTCCTTCACTGTGCCGGTGTAGTGCTTTATACTTTGTAACATCCAGTTCTCTTGTCATACTGCAATTATTTATTTGCATGTGTGTATTTTCACTGGACTTCATTTATCCTATGGGTAATTAATCTTGATATTTTCTTCACTTAGCAAGTATCTGATACGTAAATTCAGTATATTTATGTTGAAAGAGCAAATAATCTATAATTCCTATTTCCAGCCAGCCTCACAGTCTCTGTTGGTGTGTGAAAAAAGAAGAAAAAACAGGATGATACCAAGGATTAAGGAGGTGGAAGATGTCACTACCCTACTGGCTAAAAAAATACATGTTGCTACCTATCTCTGAGTTTTTGAGGGTAGAACCTTTGTCTTATTTCACATAATACACCAGGAGCAAACATTTGTTTTACTTAAATAAATTTTACTCCAGCCTGCTTTAACTACTATGCATCTCTCTAACCAAACTAAATGTAAATTCCCAACAGTCTCCTGAGTATTAGAATTGTGTTTCCAAGAGTTGCTGCATTCTGGAGAGTGTCAAAAGCCTGGGATCAACCAGTTCAACAGATATTTATAAAAATGATTGTTAAGTGCCAGGTACTATTTGAGATGCTTATAGTGGAGGAAGAGGAACAGTAAACATGTAAATACAATTTCAGTTACTGATAAAATACTTTAAGAACGTCTGAGGTGGAAACAAACTTGGCATGCGTGGGAACTAGAAACAAGACCAGTGTGTCTGGAAGATGGAGAATGAGAAGAACAACAAAAGATAAGATTGGAGAGGTAGGCAAGGGCCAGATCATACTGGCTTTATGGACCATGGTGAGGAATTTGGAAGCCATTGTAGTGTTTTATTCAAATAACAATGATGAGGATTTTGGTTTTTTTTTT
The DNA here is from genome assembly GCF_002201575.2 of Neomonachus schauinslandi. NCBI lineage: Eukaryota > Metazoa > Chordata > Mammalia > Carnivora > Phocidae > Neomonachus > Neomonachus schauinslandi. Next base: position 81,724,076 of record NC_058415.1, on the reverse strand, counting down.
TAATCTTATTTATTTATTTATTTTTAAAGGTTTTATTTATTTGACAGAGACACAGCTAGAGAGGGAACACAAGCAGGGGGAGTGGGAGAGGGAGAAGCAGGCTCCTGGCTGAGCAGGGAGCCCAATGCGGGGCTTGATCCCAGGACCCTGGGATCATGACCTGAGCTGAAGGCAGACGCTTAACAACTGAGCCACCCGGGTGCCCCAAATCTTATTTATTTTTTAAGTAAGCTCTATGCCCAACATGGGGCTTGAACTCAGGAGCCTGATCAAATCAAGAGTCACATGCTCTACCAACTGAGCCAGCCAGCCAACCCGCAACAATGAGATTTTAATTTTGTCTTAGAAATGTCACTAAGTGCATGGCTGGAGACCAATTAAATTACTACAGTGGTTGAGGCACAGGATTGGTATCTTGGTCCTAGGACCATAGTAATGAAAATGATGAAAAGTGATCAGATTGGGGATGTATTTCGGAAGTAGAGTTGATAGAACTGATAGATTGAATGTGGACTTTAAAAATCAAGAATGACTCCAAGGTTTGGGACCTGCATAACCAAGTAGTGTATTTTACTGAGATGGGAAATGCTTTTGGGGTAGAAAATCAGTAGTTTGTTCTCTTGGCCATACGAAGTTAGAGGCTTACTCCACATTCATGCAGCAAATATTTATTGAACACCTAGTATGCACAGGTACTGTATGATGTGCTGAAGGTAGAGTGGTGGGTAAGAAAGGCAAAAATCCTTGCTCTCATGGGGCTTACATTGTAGTAGAGAAGATTGACATAAAGCAAATAATTAGAAAGCATGATATTTGGTACTGATTTGTGCTATGAAGAAAAATAACACAAGGTATGGAGAAAGAGAACGATTGGGAAAGGGGAGATATTTTAGATAAGATGGTCTGGGAAGGTATCTCAGAGGATATGACATGTACGGAGACACCTGAATGAAGTGATGATGCCCTAGAACAACAGATCGTTACAGGAGTGGAGTCTTTGCAAAGGCAGATGGGCTTGGGACCTGGGGCTCAAGTGGAGATGGGCCCTTGGTAGAACCCAAGCGGCAAGATTGGCCTGAGTTAGGAGCCAGGAGCTCTTCATCCCTTTTTCAGAGGAGCATGTGGTTACAGATGCAGGAAGGTTACTGGCCTTGGTGGTGAAAGAAGTAATTCTCCTCTGGTTTCAACTGTTTTCTCTGTGAAGTGGGAGGTGGTATCATCAGTGGTGGAGGAGCTGTGGAGAGTGGAGGTGGAAAGGATGTTAGAGATGGGAAAGTGAATTTAGTAGAGAAGTGTATTAATGTATTGCTTGGCCATTTTAAATAATTGATCATAATTTTGAAGGGAGTCTAGAGAGCCATGATGGCATAGTTTTTCTCCACCAACATTCAGCTGCCAGGGAGCAGGCCCAGAATAAGAGAGTAAGTGAAGAATCAGATTAGGGTTTTACCAGGTGAGTTCCAACAGGGGGAGTTGAAGGTACTTACAAGGGAGGAATTAATGGTAGATAGTGGATTCAAAGCTGGGTGAGGCAGGGAGTGAGTACTTCAGGGAGCTCAAAGATGATTTTAAAAGAATAGGAAATAAGTGGCTGTTTCAAGCGTGAGGGCCAGATCCTAAGTCCAAGTCTTTAGCTTCCTAGTTGCTAGAAGTCCAATATGTATCCTGACTTGTCACTTACTTTACCTCCCTTGGTTAAGGTTTTACTTCTTACAACTCTTCTCTTTTAAGGTACTCACAATTAAACCTTTTGTTTTTTGCCTGCCAGAGTAATCTTAAGGATAGCTGAGATTTGTCCTTTGAGGATGGAAAGCAAGGAGCAGCTGGGTATTTTGTGCAAGAACCTTTGAGATGAAGAATGAAGAGCAGGTTTCAGAGAGCATGTTGAGGAAAGTGCAGGCCCCTCCACATCACCAAACTGCCTTTCTAAAATATAGGTCTGCTTGTACCCTACTCATAATCAGTGGTTCCCCAGAATATCTCTGAGATGACATATGTAGATTGGCTATAACTGTTGTCTTCTTTTTTTTTTTTTTTTAACTTTGGGTTCTGTCACTGCACCCCCAGCCAGTCTCGTCTGGGGACACTTGTCTTTTATTGAGCTCCACATGCCTCTGTCAGTGTGTGTGTGTGTGTGTGTGTATGAGAGAGAGAGAGGGAGAGGGAGGGAGGGAGAAGAGCAGAATTGAATAATGAGGCTGTTTGTAGATATTGAGGGACTGAAAGGGAGGGATTGTGAAGGCATTGCTCATCACTAACGCTATTTATATTTAATTACCATGTTTGATTATGTATAACATTAATATCAGATTAATTTAGGCTTATGTAATTATGACTTCAAATGTGTGTAGTCGTTTTTCTTTTCATGTAACAGTTGTTCATCACTTTAAAGTATTAGAGGAAATATTGACTAGGACTACATTATAATGAAGTTTTTGAATTGTACAAGTGAAACAAATTTTCTTAAATCGACTCCAAGATCAAATTGCTTTATATATTAAGAGTGTTATATTTGACCACTATAGATAAAACCTTGAAATTAATATCGGAAAAGTCTTTAATCCAAATCCTTTTTACTTCAGGCATAAACTTAATCTGAAAAATATAATACTAAATTTCCATATTTTGGTATAACGTTTAAGAATGAGTTTTGGTTTCATAATTTTTTTAATTTATATAATGCTCATCATTTGGTAATAACAGAACTTTGCCAACTTTTTCATACCTTTTCTCTTCATTTTGCATTGCTAAGTAAATTTGGTATGGTTCCTTTCATTTTTTTTTTTTTAAAGATTTTATTTATTTATTTGAGACAGAGAGAATGAGAGACAGAGAGCATGCGAGGGAGGAGGGTCAGAGGGAGAAGCAGACTCCCCGCCGAGCAGGGAGCCCGATGCGGGACTCGATCCCGGGACTCCAGGATCATGACCTGAGCCGAAGGCAGTCGCTTAACCAACTGAGCCACCCAGGCGCCCGGTTCCTTTCATTTTTATATAATGTACTGTATATTCCAATTATATAAAATTTTCAAAAGAATCTCTTCTTATTCCCTCAAAAGGTTTCTTTGAATACATGTGTATTTTGCTTGCTGTATTAATTACGTGCCTACATATATGTTTGTGGAGGGGCATATGTATTTTCATGTGGCATCTATCACAGCAGAGTTTGATGTAGACTGTATTTGATATTTAGCTGAAGAAACTTTTCTTTAAAGCTGTTCCTCCTATTTAAATCTTTTCCCATTGTCTTTTTTTTTTCTCCTTTCAGGGTAAGATTTAGTGAAATATTCACTGATATGTTGATTGTTTTTGAAACAGGTATCGATTAAGGAACAAAAAGATCAATGCAACTGTAAGAACATTTCCTCTTCTAAATAAAGTTGGTGTAAACAACACTGTCACAACCACAGCCGGAAATGTCATTTCTGTCATAGGAAGTACTGAAACAACGGGGAAAATTGTTCCAAGTACAAACGGAATTTCAAATGCAGAAAACAGTGTTTCCCAGCTAATCCCACGTAGTACTGACAGTACGTTAAGAGCTCTGGAGACTGTGAAGAAGGTGGGGAAGGTTGGCACTAATGGTCAGAATGCTACTGGGCCTTCTGCAGAATCCATCACTGAAAAGTAAGTATTAGGTAAAAATGGTTACTTTGAGTTTTTTAGAAATGCTTGAGTATTTTTATTTATCCCAAGGAAAAGAAGTTAATCAGAATTTTTATGCAGAATGTTTCACATAGTAGAAAAAGCACTAAATGCCAAAAAATTTGAGTTTTAGTCCTGGTTCTGCAGTTGAATAGCTCTGTGACCTTAGAAAGTCACTTCAGCTCTGGGTTTTGTTTTCCTCGACTATAAACTAAAGAGGCTGGGCCAGAATTGGTTTTTGGTTTTTTTTTTTCCCACACTTACTTCTTTGAACTATAGGATTGAGTCCATAGAAGGGCCGGAAAGGAACTAAGTAGAAACCTAAGCAAGGTGAGATGCTGAGCCTCCAGCCTCTGCTGCAGTCAGAACAGTTCCTCTCTGTACTCCATAATGATGTGTGGTAGTTAAGAGGGGCCTCTTGAGAGCCGAACTCTCTGGGTTCAAATTCTGGCTCACTGTTTTCTAGCTGTTTGATCTTAGGCCAACTAATTGGTCTTCCTCGGTTTACTCATCCATAAAATTTGTACAAAAATAGCAACTACTACATATGTTGGTTGTGCAGATTTGTGAATTGTTAAGTGTGATGCTTTGAACAGTGCCTGCCCAATAGCACTCAATAAATATCTGTTGTTGTTATTATTATTACCAATATTGTTGGGTTTCAGCATAAGAAAGGGTTTTGGTGCTTTAAGAAAAAAGTTTTACAACTTTCTAACAATCTGAAAAGTTATTTCCACCTCTAAAATCTCATGCTTTGGTATTATTGTAGGGTCTTAAAATCTGAGTTTTAACATGTTCAGATTTTGTTGCCCTTGTCAGTGTTTATTATATGCCTTCTAGAAAATTATATGTAATATGATAATGTAATACTAGGTAATTATATGGAATATTGAAGAGACCAGCCCTTTAGAACTGAAAGTTTTGTTAGGGACTGGTTAAAATAAGATTAGATAGATAGGTTGGCACCAGATTATGGAGACCTTGTGTTACATATATGTTTAGAAAACGAACTTTTGAAGGGTTTTGGCAAGGTAACGTAGAACTGTTTTATAACCATACAGTGGAATGTATTCAGCCATAAAAAAGGAGTGAAGTACTAGTACATACTACAGTATGGTGAACCTTGAAAACTATGTTAAGTGAAAGAAGCTAGATATAAAAGGCCATATATTACAGAATTCCATTTATGTCATTGTCCAGAATAGGCAAATCCATAGAGACCTAAAGTAAATGAGTGGTTGTCGGGCTGGGGAGTGAATGCTAACAAGGAGAGATTTCTCTCAGGGCTGATGGAAGTGTCTCAGGATTAGTGGTGATGGTCCTTGTACATCCTTGTGAACATACAGAACATCACTGAATTGTATACCTTCAAAAGGTAAATTATATCTCAGTTTTTTAAATGATAAGACTAGGGAAAAAACTTTGAAAAATTTTAATCAGGGACGCCTGGCTGGCTCAGTTCGTTAAGCGTCTGCCTTCGGCTCAGGTCATGATCCCAGGGTCCTGGGATCGAGTCCTGCATCAGGCTCCCTGCTCCGCGGGGAGCCTGCTTCTCCCTCTGCCTCTGTCTCTCTCTCTCTCTCTCATGAATAAATAAATAAAATCTTAAAAAAAAAAATCTAAATCATTCATTCAAAAATTATGGATATTCCACGTACCCAACACCAGCCACTTGGTGGAAATGTAATGAAAATGAACTAGATAATACTACTCCCTGCTTCTAAGATGGGACTTACAGTGTGGTTTGGGATGCAGATGTAAACAGACCACACAATATATTCTGAGAGGTACTATAATGGAGTTGTGTTCCAAGTATTATTAGAACACAAAAAAAGAATACCATTCTGCAGGAAGTCACTGTGGAAGGCTCCTTAGAGAATACCTGGCTAGTTCCAGAAACATGGATAGCTGGGAAGGAAGGACTCCTCAGTACAGGAAGCATCACAGGCAAAATCATGTACGCAGGAGAGGCATGCTGCGGAAGAGCCTAGAATCCTGAAAGTCCTGTAGGCTACAGCTGTAGGAATCTAGCTGCCTGACTGGAATGTGACTGAAGGCTAGCGTTTTCCTTAAGTCTGATTTTTACAGATAGTTTGCACGATTTCATGAGGCTATGAATCTATGAATCTTGTCATGGATTTTAATACCTTTTTGCTGACAAGTCTAAAAATTTGCCATTTCAAAGTACTTATCCAAATTTTATAGTATATAACATTTTGATATGGAAGGACCAGAAAACCTGTGTAAAGCACATTGCGTAGTGCCTGGAATGTGCTCAGTAATTGCTCAATAAAAGTTAGTATATTACTGTTATAAGGAAATCCTAATTATTTTCCTTGTTGCCTTTAACTGCAAAGAATAAACATAGCCTTAAAATATCTTTAAACTGTAAGTCAGTAAATTTGTATCTACTATTATTACCCACAGTTCCTTAGTTATTTTCATTTTACACATAGAAGTAAACATCTGCTAGACTAATCTGCTGTGTTAGACTTAAAAGCAGCCCATACTCCTTGTTTATATTCTAGCTTTAAAAGGGCTTCTCTAGTTTGAGAAAAACCCTCTACTCTACTTGGGATGCAGCATACTGAATTCCTGCATCATTAACAAGTGCATTTTCTGGAGCCACCACATATCTAAGCTCTTAAAGTTGGACTTTTTTTTTTTAAAGATTTTATTTGAGAGAGGGAGAGCACAAGCAGGGAGGAGGGGCAGAGGGAGAGGGTAGAAGCAGACTCCCCACTGAGCAGGGAGCCCAATGTGGGCTCGATCCCAGGACCCTGGGATCATGACCTGAGCCAAAGGCAGATGCCTAACTGACTGAGCCACCCAGGTGCCCTAAAGTTGGACGTCCTTCTTAATAGGACATAAGAAAGCCATGATGAGATCCTCTGGAGCTGATTGCTTGGTGACTCAACAAAGAAAATCCTTTGTTTAAAAAAAAATAATAAGTTTATGTATTCAGTTTAATGAGTAACCATATATTGGCATTTTGATCATTCACTAGTTATTTACTGACTACCTACTATGTGGCAGGAACTGTTTCATTTGTTCAACAGATATTTACTGAGGAACTACTGTGTGCCAGGAATTCTTGTAGATATAACACTTAACAAAAATCTGGAGAGACTGCAATTAACAAACTGGACAAAAATGAGGCCCCTGGGTGGCTCAGTGGGTTAGGCATCCAACTCTTGATTTTGACTCAGGTCTTGATCTCAGGGTTGTGAGATTTAGCCTCACGTCAGGCTCTGTGCTGGGTTTGGAGCCTGCTTAAGATTCTCTCTCTCTCCCTCTGCCCCTTCCTCCCCAAAAGGACAAAAATGGCCTTTTCTCAAGGAGTTTACATTTCAAAATGTCTATCTAGCTCTTAATAGAACAACCTTTCTTTTACAGTCTGTCTTCTTTGTCCCAAAGAATTCTGGTGGACTGCAGTGGGCCCTTGAACAACACAACCCCTGTGCAGTCCGAATTTCGAGTGCAAGTTTTGACTTCCCAAAAACATAACTATTAATAGCCTACTGTTGACCAGGGGCCTTACCGATAACATATTGTTGATTAACACAGATTTTATAGGTTATATATACTATGTACTGTATTCTTGCCGTAAAGTTAGCTAGAGAAAAGAAAATGTCATTAAGAAAACATAAGGAGGGGTGCCTGGCTCAGTCAGTAAAACATGCAACTCTTGATCTCAGGGTCATGAATTTGACCCTCACATTGAGGGTAGAGTTTACTTAAAAAAAAAAAAGTATTTAAAAAAAAAAGAAAATACATTTATAGTACTGTATTCATTGAAAAAAATCTGCATGTAAGTGGACCTGTGCATTTCAAACCTGTGTTGTTCAAGGGTTAACTGTATATTGCTTCTGTTGAGAACTGAGTAATTTTTTTTTATTTTCTCTAGGAAAAATATGTTGTTTAAGAATGAGTAAAAAGGGATTGATGGGTCACATTAGTGCCTGGGATTTGTTTGCATTTCTTTTTGCCTTCACCAGAATATGAGATCTGTTACTATGATTCTATGAATGAGCAGTGGAAGGTGGCAATGAAATTCATTGCCTAATTTTTCGCTATGGAAGTACCTAAAGTTTTTCCTATTAGTGGTTTCACTATATAATTTTATGAAAAATTCCTTCTGAGGAAGACAACAGTTAACAGACAGTGATTTATTCTTTGTTCTTGATAAATTCTCTCTCCAGTAAAATTGGCTCTCCACCCAAGACTCCTGTAAGTAATGTAGCGGCTACCTCAGCTGGGCCTTCTAATGTTGGAACAGAGCTGAATTCTGTGCCTCCAAAATCCAGCCCATTTATAACTAGAGTACCAGTATATCCTCAGCACTCTGAAAACATTCAGTATTTTCAAGATCCAAGGACTCAGATACCCTTTGAAGTCCCACAGTACCCACAGACAGGTAAGTAATTTTAGATAGTTCTAAGAAAAAAAACTGTAATATAACATTTGTTGTCCTTAGGTAAGTAAGTGAATCACTTAATCACGTACCTAGAATATCTACATTAAGAAATTAATTGGGGTGCCTGGGTGGCTCAGTTGGTTAAGCGTCCAGCTTTAAATCTCAGGTCAGGTCTTGATCTCAGGGTCATGAGTTAGGCCCTGTGTTGGGCTCCTTGTTGGGTATAGAGCCTACTAAAAAAAAAAAAAAAAAAAAAAATTAATGCTTTGGACTAAGTTTTCTTTCTGCCCTAAGAATTGATGATTCTACATGTCAATAGTTTTAAGATTCTCCTTCCTATGCATCAAATTTAGGGTCCATGGATGAACTTCAGGGAGTTTTGTGAATCCTTTGAAACAGTTTGCAGAATGTTTGGCTTATATATACTTATGTATAATTTCGGAAAGACAATGCACAACTTACATAGATTTTGAAAGCTCTTTAATCTCTGCTCCCCAAAAGTTAGGAGTCAATAATGTAACTAATTACTTAATCCAAAACCTGTGGCAATAGATGCCCTAGAAGGAAACTTACCAGCCATCTGTTAATAGCTCTGTCTTGGGTTTTTGAGGAGCAGTTTAACAAAATAGTGAACTTTAATGATTTTCATATAGTAGTTATGTCTTGAAAGTATGTAGTTTCTTTCTAAAGCAGGGGTAATTAAGGTTCAAAGCTTACTTTCTTTTCCCACATTAAAGGCTGCTTTAGACTTAAACCTTTGTAAAATGTTGGATTTTACTGAGATTACATTAAGTATTCCTCTTTCTGATTTTCAAGGCTACTACGCACCCCCTCCAACGGTGCCAGCCGGTGTGGCTCCCTGTGTTCCTCGCTTTGTGAGGTCCAGTCATGTTCCAGAGTCCTCCCTCCCACCTGCTTCTATGCCATATGCCGATCAGTACAGCACATTTTCCCCTCGAGATCGAATGAGTTCTTCTCCTTACCAGCCCCCTCCTCCGCAGCCATACGGACCAGTTCCTCCAGTACCTTCTGGAATGTACGCGCCTGTGTATGACAGCAGGCGCATCTGGCGCCCACCGGTGTACCCGCGAGACGACATTATTCGGAGCAGTTCCTTACCTCCAATGGACGTGATGCCCTCGTCTGTTTACCAGGCGTCCTTGCGAGACAGATATAACTCACTAGATGCATATTACTCCGTGGCTTGTCAGCCACCAAGCGAGCCAAGGACAAGTGTGCCTTTACCAAGGGTAAGTGATGACGGAAATAGGAGAGCACTACTGTCATGTGGTGGGTAAGAGCCTGCTGTCACACACAGGGACACCACCCTGGTACCGTTTCTGGCTCCTCCACTTATGAATTGTGTGACGGACAGAAGTTACATGACTTCTCTGTGTCAGGTTCTTCACGTCTGGTGGCAGTGATAGTAGTACCTACCTCATAAGGCTGTTGTGAGGATTAAATCAGAAAAAGCCCTTAGAATGGGACCTGATACATATTAATGCTCAATAAATGTTATGCTTGGATAGGAAACTGAGGGCCAAGTAAAAAGAAATCTCCAAAATAGGACAGAGCCTATTTTCAGTAACCCCATGTAGGTAGAAATGACTTCCCTAAACCAGAAAAACTGAGTGCTCGGATATTACTTTTAACATCACTGGACTCAGTATTAACCCTTTCATTTAAATGTGTGGAGAACAGACTAAAGTGACTTCCCTACGGTATTTTTTCTTTTTTTTGGTCCCAACGATATAATAAACTGTTAACATTATTTCCGCAGAGCATAGTTAAATTTATTTACTGCTCCCTAGATGATTAAGATTGTTTCTTTTATCCCCCCTTAGGAACCTTGTGGTCATTTGAAGACCAGTTGCGAGGAGCAGATAAGAAGAAAGCCAGAGCAGTGGGCACAGTACCACACTCAGAAAGCACCTCTTGTCTCTTCAACTCTTCCTGTGGCAACACAGTCACCAACACCACCTTCTCCTCTATTCAGTGTAGACTTTCGCACTGATGTAAGAAAGGTCTTAATCACTTCATGTTGCAAGGACAGGTCAGACACCTGACCTCAGAGCACTCCTTCAAACCAGGCTTAGCTGTGTTGGCCATTTTGCAGTGGTTTGGTGTGCAGTCGAGTCTGCTTAGTTCCGTGAACACTGAGCATGTAATGAGCAGTACAGTTAGGCATTGTCAGACTCAGAAGACCATGAAATCACAATCCTCTTCCCACCAAGAATTGAGTCTTTCCAGCAGTGTAGTTCTCATTGTTTTTCTGGTTTTAATTAATAAGATGTATATCTACCATTTATTGAGCACCTACTTGTGCCAGGCACTGTACTAAGCATTGACATAATGCTATTTTATTTAATTCTCACAAAAATCTTAGGGGGCAGGTATTAAATCTCTATTTTTTTTTAGGAATCTTACTCAGAGAAATTAAGTAATTTGCCCAGGTAGTAAATCTGGCAGAGGCATTTCTTCCCTACTTCACAAAAGGTGCAGAAATGCCTACTGTTTTATTTGTGCAGTTTTCCGTCACTGTTAACTGTTGTTCTTGTTACAAAACAAGTTTTTGTACTAGGATCATTTCAGTGTGCCCTTTGCCCTTTTTTTTTTAGTATTTTTTTTTTTTTAAAAAACCTTTTTTTTTTTTTTTTTTTTTTTTTTACTTCCTCTAGTTTGGTTTATTTCCCATTCCTACAGGCTCTAATATAAAAAACTTCTTAAAATCTTATTATGAAAAATTTCAAACACATAAAAAGTAGAGAGAATAGTATATAATAAACCCCATGTACCCATCACCCCTAATTATCTGCTTAGCCAGTCTTGTTTCATTTGTACAACCCCTCTTCCCTCTGTATTATTTTGAAGTAATCCTAGACCTATATTTTCATCCATAAGTAGTTCAATAAACCATTGAATTTTTAAACTAGATCCAAATTTCTCATCAAACTTAGACTTCTTTAGGGCACTTGGATGGCTTGGTTGGTTAAGCATTCAGCTCAGGTCATGATCTCAGGGTTCTGGGGTCGAGCCCCTTGTTGGGCTTCCTGCTCAGTGGGGAATCTGTCTCTCCCTCTGTCCTTTCCCCAACTCGTTCTGTCTCTCAAGTAAATAAATTTTTAAAAAATCTTTACAAAAAAAAAAACTTAGACTTTTTCAAAGCAGCTAAACATCTTGACAACAGTGTAATATGAGTTGCCACTTACTTGATACAAAAATGTATTTACATTTTTTTATACTTTACTGTAAGAAATAAGTATTTCCCTGGGGAGCCTGGCTGGCTCAGCCGGTAGAGCATATGACTCTTGATCTTAGGGTCATGAGTTCAAGCCCCGCATTGGGTGTAGAGATTACTTTAAAAAAAAAAAATTATTTCCCTGACACTCAGCTCAGCTGTTTGCTAGCAATATGACTTCGTATAAGTAATTTAACCTTTTTGGCCTTGGCTTTCTGTATCTGTACAATCAGTAAACTAGATTTAATGATTATTACAACTTTAATATTCTGATCCTATAATAATTTTGACAGTCCCTTTAAAATTTGTCCACTTCTAGTTCCAGAAAGCTGCCTTTGAGTGTTGTTGTTTTTTTTTTTTTTAAATCCTGCGTGGTTTATCCGTTATATTCCCATAGTTTTTTTTTTAAGATTTTTTAATTTATTTATTTGACAGAGAGAGACAGCAAGAGAGGGAACACAAGCAGGGGGAGTGGGAAAGGGAGAAGCAGGCTTCCCGCCAAGCAGGGAGCCCGATGCGGCGCTTGATTCCAAGACCCCGGGATCACGACCCGAGCCGAAGGCAGACACTTAACGACTGAACCACCCAGGCGCCCCTATTCCCACAGTCTCATGTTGGTCTTTTCTCAAGAGAATGATAAACTACCACTATGGACTGTGGTGTGTGTATGTGTTTTCTTTTGCTTTTTTCATTTTTTGGAGTACCTTGTCCATATTTGAGGCATGCTGTAAATATTTGTTGATTGGTTTTGATGGTATCGGTCAGGAGTTTCTTATGAGTACTGAAAGAACAAAGTAAAAACAGAAGTCATTCTATTTTCTATTAATGAATAATGTAAACACAAAGAATATAGATACTACTTGTTACTAATGACAGTTTTTTATATTAATTATGGAAGGTTTAATTGTTCAGTATGAAGTCCTGTATATTCTATAATTGTTACTTTGTATTAGTTACAAGTTTGATTTGTACCAATTGACTATGCCTTTTTTTTTTTAATCAGTTCTCTGAGAGTGTGAGTGGTACAAAATTTGAAGAAGATCATCTTTCTCATTATTCTCCCTGGTCTTGTGGCACCATAGGCTCCTGTATAAATGCCATCGATTCAGAGCCCAGAGATGTAATTGCTAATTCAAATGCTGTATTAATGGTATGATTTGGGGGGGCGGGGGGATATCATGCATGTTGACTGAAGTTTTAGAGTGATTGAATGCTTTCGTCTTCATATTGTTGCTATATAACTCCTCTGTAAGCAGCAGAGTTATATTTAGGTAAGTCTGAAATAAATTGCATTTGATGTTTAAATTATTTGAGCATAGTTCGGTGGTTTAAAATAGATGTTGGATTACCATTGAGATCTATAGCTAGTGTTAAATTTACCAGAAAACTTAATTACATGTCTTTTGAAAGCATTAATCTGTACTACTAGCTGAAGTAATTGCCAGCAATCCCTTTATTGATTTTCTTTGGTTTATGCAGGACCTGGACAGTGGAGATGTTAAGAGAAGAGTGCATTTATTTGAAACCCAGAGAAGGACAAAAGAAGAAGACCCAATAATTCCATTTAGTGATGGACCTATCATCTCAAAATGGGGTGCAATTTCCAGATCTTCACGTACAGGTTACCATACCACGGATCCTGTCCAGGCCACTGCTTCCCAAGGAAGTGCCACTAAGCCTATCAGTGTATCAGGTAATCCCCCTTTAACTAATACTGATATGTTCTAACACTGTGCTTTTTAATCCTCATTTTGTGAGGTACAGAACATTTCCCTCCATTAATAATCCCAGAAAACTCAGAATTACATGGTTTAGCCAGAAGAATATGGCTGGTTAGATAAAATAGAGATCCTTTCTTAAAAATATATGTTCACAGGGCACCTGGATGGCTCAGTTGGTTAAGCAACTGCCTTCAGCTCAGGTCATGATCCTGGAGTCCCAGGATCAAGTCCCGCATCGGGCTCCCTCCTCAGCGGGGAGCCTGCTTCTCCCTCTCTCTCTGCCTCTCCCCCTGCTCATGCTCTCTCTCCCATTCTGTCTCCCAAATAAATAAATAAAATCTTTAAAAAATATATATATATATATGTTCACATTTATATACTGATTTTTCACTTTTGTGATCATTATTTTTTTCTGCATTTCTATAGATTATGTTCCTTATGTCAATGCTGTTGATTCAAGGTGGAGTTCATATGGTAACGAGGCCACATCATCAGCACACTATATTGAACGGTAATGTTACTCTTAATTCTCTTGGATTCTCTATTCTCAGACTGTACGTTATCCTCAGAGTATAGATCCTACCCCCCAATTATTCATGAAGTATGCTTTGATGATTTTAGCTATATAACAAATTTCTGAAAAAAATTTACATTTGGAATGACAACTGAAACTTTCAGGGTTGATACATTACTGAAAACACATATGGCATATGGCCATTACTGCTTTAGGTGCTTCCTGATTTCACTTTTATAATTGTAAACATGTTTCTCTTTAAAGGGACAGATTCATTGTTACCGATTTATCCGGTCATCGAAAGCATTCCAGTACTGGAGACCTTTTGAGCATTGAACTTCAGCAGGTAGGCTCTGTGTTGCTCAGCTTTGAATTCTTTAAAAATGGCAGTTAGAAGCTAACTTTACTTTTTTTTTTCCTTTCCTGTAGGCCAAGAGTAACTCATTGCTTCTTCAGAGGGAGGCCAATGCTCTGGCCATGCAACAGAAGTGGAATTCCCTGGATGAAGGCCGTCACCTTAGCTTAAATCTTCTAAGCAAGGAAATTGAACTGAGAAATGGAGAGGTAAAGCTTCTCCCAGCTTCATGCTTAATGTATTTGCTGGTTGCTGTTGTGTTGGTTTCTGCCATTACTTAGTGCATGTTAGTGTGCCTTTTTATGGTGGATGATTGCTTTTAAAACTCTGAATAGAAATAAAATTGTAGTACCAGATTTCTTATATAATTCTTTATTTCAATCATTGGGATTCCCATTTTAATCTAAAAGGGAAACCCCAGCCTCCACAGGTATAAAATCAGCATTTTTCTTAATTACAGAGTGATTATACAGAAGATGCAAGCGATACTAAGCCTGATAGGGATATTGAGTTAGAGCTTTCGGCACTTGATACTGATGAACCTGATGGACAAGGTGAACAAATTGAAGTAAGTACTACAATTAGTATTTAGGAGGCTTTATTCCACTGGAAATGAAAGTATAAAGTGCTTTCATAGTGAAGGATTAACATTTTATTTTCTTAGGAGATCCTGGACATACAGCTTGGTATCAGTCCTCAAAATGATCAATTGCTGAATGGAACAGCAGTGGAAAATGGGCATCCGGTCCAGCAGCACCAAAAGGAGCCACTGGAGCAGAAGAGACAGAGTTTAGGTGAAGACCATGTGATTCTGTGAGTGTTAGATAGATAATTCCTAACCAGTGGACATAGGCTCTGAATATTTAAAGAGAAATAGATGCAGTGTTAAATGCATTTTTGGCTTTATCCTGCAAGGGGAAGACTCTGTGTAATAGGACAATGATTGGGTCAGTCTGGATTTTTAGGAAAGAAGAGGTAAATTTGAACAAACAAAGTAGCCCACTTAAGTCGCCTGAAACTTGCTTTTCGTTGGGATGAAAGTTTGTCCTCATGCTCCAGCATCAGGTTATACTTCTCAGTCTGGTAGGCAGATTTCTAGATGGCAAAATGGAGAATTAAAACCTAGATGTAGGGTTTCCCTTTTTAATAAATTCATGTTAAGATATTCTTGGATTTAATATTGCCATTTTATATAATTACTGCCAAAAATATGGGTTAGTCTTGAACTTGATAGTTTGTTGGCCTTAAATTAACCAGTACTTTAATTTTTTTAATACGATTTTTGGAAAATGGAACTTTTTTAGTGAGTGCTGATACTTTTTAGTGATAAAGACATGCTTTTGCTAGGGGCTCTTAAGGTTGTTACAACTTGTATTAAGCATGTATGGTTGTTCTTTAAAGTTTTCACTTAAAGCTAATTTGTTTTCAATGTCATTTATTTTCTCCCAGGGAGGAGCAAAAAACAATTCTGCCGGTAACTTCTTGCTTTAGCCAGCCACTCCCAGTGTCCATTAGCAATGCAAGTTGCCTCCCCATCACCACGTCTGTCAGTGTTGGCAACCTCATTCTGAAAACTCATGTTATGTCTGAAGATAAAAACGACTTTTTAAAACCTGTTGCAAATGGGAAGATGGTTAACAGCTGAAAGGAGGTTCATCTTTCAAATTTGTGACCATACCATGGAAGCATTTACACTAGCTTTTTATATATATAATATATATTATATAATGTATATTTTTTTTAAAAAAAGATATTACGGGGGGCATCCATTTCCTGTGGACTCTTTGATACTTCAAGCCCTCTTGCGTTAGCATTATGAAAAAAAAAAGAAAATTTACTTTACTAGGGTAACACGTTCACTTTCCAGAGGTGATTGGAATTTGGACATTTAACTTAAGCTTCAAGCAGCTTTTTATGAGTTTGTAGCAATCCGGTGCAGTAACTGAGCCATTTCCTATTTTAAATGGCTTCTATAGAAAATTAACAACTCAGTTATTAAACTAGCAGGATCCTACAATGATACATCTAGTGAAAGTAGACTTAATTAACTTATTTATTTCTATTTTATGTTTTGCTGAGAGAAATTTCCATCTCATTCCAGCTGCTTTATTTATCTTTTTCATGGGACTTTGCATGGATTTTTTTTCTTTTTCTTTCTTTTCCTTATTTCTTCCTTTCTTTCTTTCTTTTACTTTGAAGAGTGGAGTTAGATGTTCTTACCATAGAATTTTACAGGGTTATATACTAGCTTTCTTTACTGCATTATATGTAGGAGTGTGGTGCAGTGCTTTTATCTGTAGCATTGAAATTTTTTTAAATTTTCCATTTTTCAAGAATAGTTTCTGCTTTGTTAATATTTATACACAGGCTACTTGTTGAAGTAAGTAATTAAATATATAACCAAGTGCCTAAGTCTTTCAGCTGATGTACTAGATATTAAATTCTCCTAAGTTATGCAGAATCGTTTTTACAATTTTGATAAATTATGCACTAATGTAATGGCAGTTTTTTAAAATGCAGATTTAAGCCTGTACATTATTGAATCTGATGACTTGGCAAAAGAATCAGGTGCTTTCAGCTTTCTTGAGAAAACCCTGTATGTAGCGTTTGCACTGACTAACAAGATGGTATTGCTGGTTTTTTGTTTTTGTTTTTTTTTTTTTAATTTAAACTAATTAATTTGGATGTTCATTGCAATATCTTGGTTAAATATTGTTTATTGTTACTTCATGTTGGGGTTAATTTTCCTTGTTTTCTGACTGTTAGGTTGATAAGACTATGAACCATGTAATAATAGAACATTGGCTAACCTTTATTCATACTTAGAAACATGAATAATTTCTGCCCTGCTAAATGTGACTGAAAAGTGTTTGGACCTGGCATCTGGAAGTATGCAGTATGTTCAACCAGCCATGCCCCAGATTTGTGGGAGGTATTTTACTGAAACCTAAATTTCAGTCAACATTTGGAAACAAAAGCTGGGCATTCCTTTCTGGTGATCTTACCTATAGTTTGTCTCTTTGTTTTCCCCCTGGTTTCTTTGAGATTAGTTTGACTTTTATTATTATTTTTTTAATTAACTTCTGTGAAGTTGTTTACTCTGAAAATTGTACTGGAATATTTTAAGCCAAGCTGATCTTTCACCAGGTGTACTGTATGTAAGGGCTTTTCCTGCTAGCAAGATGCTTAAACAGGATCATGTTATTGGTCGTCTGAGCTATTTAGTTGTTTTACAAAACCACAGCATTGTATCAGATAAGATTTTGATAAAAAGTTTTGTGCACATTTCCAGGGGCGGGAGGGTTGACATTTCCCTGAAATTTCTTGATCAGAATGAGTAAATACTGGTGTTTGATACCTGTCTTAATGAACATGCTCATAAGGTGACTGATAAGTTGTAAATATACCTGAGAAACAAAGGGGTAGTTTTGATATTCTGGTGTCAGTATGGAAGATCTTACACATTTATTTAATATTCAGATGTATGAAGATGTTTGTTTGTAGCCTAACAGCACAGTAGCCTTGACTTCGTTTCCTTCGGTTAGTACTGTACCTTTTTGCCATGGCCAGTGCTCCCTCTCCCTACAAAACATTTTATTTATTTCACTCTGTAACCTGAAATGAGTAGGAACAAGAGTTTTAAACCATGTTACATTAACTTATTTCTGACATTATAAATTAGCCTAGGATATTACAGGAACATGATTGTTATATAATTTATATCAGAACCCTTCTATAAATATGCGCTTATTACATTTAAAATGCTTCCAATGTACTTTATTTGCTGTTTGTATTTCCAAAAAGGATATGCAAACCAGTATGTCTATTTCATGGATATTTAAATAGTGAGATCTTCCATGTTGAAGGTAATGTATTTTTTTTTAAGATTTTAAAATTGCTATTTTGTTACAAAATAGAGACCTATTAACAGTTTGAGAGCTCCTTATGTGCCCTCAGGGAAAGAACCCTCTGTGCAACAGAACTACGCAAAACATCTTCAGCACGTTCTGAGGGTGAATATATACTACATAAATTGATCTTGTGTATTTAACCTTATCTTTTTAATTTTAAAATTGAAATTTTGAAACTTGGTTGTGCTCTGCTGGAGGGGTTTGGGATAAACTGCTTAGGTGTTTGCCTACTTGTCCAGTGAAATTACATTTGCATCAGTGTATGTATATACCTGCCAGGTATGTCTCAGAACATTTATATTAAAATAATGCTTGTCTTGCAGCAGGTGATCCCATAAAACAGTAACTCCCTGTTCTTAAAAACTTACTCTCGTTCTCACTAACAACATAGGAATTGTTTCTGTGTTGGGATTATTCTGTATTGCATCCTTTATCTGTGTAGTGACCATCTTCTGTTTCTCATGGTGGGTTTCACATAAGGAAAGACATTGGTTCTCTGCCCCTTTAGAAGAAAGAGCAATTTTTCTGATCCTTCTTCAAAAAGTTACTCCCTGATGTCATGGAGGAAAAAATATATATATAAATCAGACCGAGGATGTGACTTTTTAAAATTGGGTGCATTCCTTGTCATTTGACCCTTTTACCAACATGTTGTGATGTACATATGTTTGAAATCAGTATATAAGGCAATAGAGGAAAGGTGTAATGCTGGTAATTAAACTGCATATGGTGCCTGTGGTCTAATTAGGAAAAAGTAGTCTGAGGTCTGGAAAGTGGGAAAATGGTGGGGCGTTTGTTTTACTTTTTGTGTTTTTGTTTTTCCATTTCTGAGTCCCACTCTGAAGGCCGTGTGCCTCATTCAGGTTCTGTGAATGTAGCCTCAGTAGTTCTCTTTTGTAGTGTCCAATTCATTTTCTAAAACCTGAGAAAATGATGTATGTATTTCGTCTAGTTGGTACCTGAGCAGAGCAGATTCCCTTGCCTTTCCTGCCATGACTTCCTTTCGGTACCATCTGATAAGCCAACGTCATGCGTGGAGTTTGTGTGTTAGAATTTTCAAGAGAAGGTAGTACTTCACTGGGTCAGTGCACTGATTTTTTTCCTAGTAGTTATTTACTCTCACAAGAGAATAAAAGAAACCTCACCTCCTATATGAGAACTGAAATACCCCATTTGTATGGATCTAGTCACTTTCACTCAAATTTCGAGTTGATTCAAAGTATATAAAGCACATCCCAATTTTACATGCTGCCTTGAGAAAATCACAGGATGCACAGCAATTTCTAGGAATTTAAAATGGGATCATTTAAACATTTGAAAACATTGTTCTAAAAACCATCTAGCTTGCTCTTGCATCTTAGATGTTAAAGCCCATGTTGTTTGGTTGACGGGTGGAATTGTAATGATCAGGTTCAGCATATGATTTTAACTTTGAATCTGAATATTTCTTCCCTAGCCTCTCTGTGTCGTTTTCTGAGCAGACTGTCACCAGTATTGGTAACTGAGCAGTTAAAGGGAAAAGTTGCGTTGCAACTATGTACTAGTTTCCTGGGAGAACTTTCCTTGTGTTTTAGTGATTGAAGAGTATTGATGGGATCACTTACTGTAACTCCTTCATAAGAACCCCTTCTGCAAGCAGAACACAAATGAACGTGCTCAAGGAGTATCCCATTTTCTGGATAAATTGAATACATTTGCTAGTTATTCCTTCATACTAGCAGTTTCTTTGTATCCCTTTGCTGGCAAGGGAATACAAGGAGTCAAGGCGACTGATGAGAACACCCCACATTTGAGTGGAGTCTTATTTCTACTCCAAGAGCAGTTATCTCCCCAAATCCGAAATTGGCAACTTTTTCTTTTTTTAAATAAAATTTTAAAAATATCCTCAAACCAGTGGAACATAGACACTGGCTGCACTTAGTACTGCCAAAAGCCAAGGTCATTTGCATATACTCCATCAATCTGTCGAGAATTAGGCCTCACTTTATAACCCAAGGCATGGAAGTGCATGCATTCTCTTAGCTGGGCAAACAATTATACTGTAGTTGTGATACAACACACGTGGCTTCTATTTGTACTGCACATACCCACTGTACAGCCACTGGGAGTGTCGTGGTTAGCTTGCAGCAACTGCTGTCTGCATTTATACTGTTCATTGCATATTCTTTTCCCTGGAAGTGAAAGAGAAATGTTTTTCTTGTTGCATTGATTACATTTTATAAATTTGCTTAGCTGGAAAGTTCGGGAAAAGAGGCCTGTTTGTCAATTGTACAACCGATTGTGAAGCTCTAGTGTGAATATTTTTACGTCTGTATTAGACATTTTCTTTGCAAATCTATTGTTCGATTGAAATGTAAATGAAATTAAAGATGGTGTACACCCATCATGTAAAAAGCAGGCACCATCTCTAAGATGGATTTAATGCTCATTTTTAAGGCATATACTCAGCTTCTATTTAAAACTATAATTTAAAATAATTCTGTACAATGAAATGGGGAATATATATGGGAATAAATTCTATTCCATTTATTTCAATTTGAATTCCAAATTGTAACGTTTCCCTTTGTGCTATAGGAATAGGATTAAATGGGGCAAGGCTAGGATTTATAAGGCCTGTATATGGGGGGAGGGCAGAGATGGAACAATGAGGGTTGTGATGATAGTGAATAGCAAAGAGTGAATTCTGTGTGTTTTTGCTGTAGCACTGAAGTGAAGAGATATTAGCTTTGGCTGTTCACAGAATAGAGCATCATGATTTTCAGTGTTTGAGAGAAAATTGATGGAAAAGTTTGCAGTACTTGACATGTATTTGCATGCACAAAATAAAATTATTTGTCCACCTTAAAAGTTGTTTTAGTGTCAATATTAAGTTCATGGTGCATTTTAGTTATATTGATATCCTTGGTATACTTCTTGGCTTAAATAAGCTACCAGGATACTCCTTGAGATTTAAATAATCACCTGCCTTGGGGTGCCTGGCTGGCTTAGTCAGTAAAGCATGGGACTCTTGATCTTGGGGTTGTGAGTTCGAGTCCCACATGGGGGGTGGGTTGTACTTAAAAATCTTTTTTTTTAAAGATTTATTTATTATTTGAAAGGGAGGGGCAGAGGGAGAGAATCTCAAACAGACTCCCCACTGAGTGTGGAGATCCATGCGGGGCTCAGTCTCACAACCCATGAGATCATGACCTGAGTCGAAACCAAGAGTCAGGTGCTTAACCGACTAAGCCACCCAGGCACCCCTAAAATTAAAAATCTTTAAAATAAATAAATGAAATAAATAAATAATCACCTACGTCATGCATACATGCCTGGGAAGGATCTCAAAGAATGAATAGATCAGGGAGGTTGAAATATTTTGTAATCCAATCAGTCAATTCAATTATTCAAATACAGATAAAGTACTTTCTATATGGCAGATGAGGACATAGATAATACTAGCAGATCACAATCTAGGGGAGGAATGAAATAGGACAAATTCATAAATAACTAATGTGTCATAGAAGTACAAAGACACTTCTGTGGAACCTCAGAATATGAACAGATATTGGCCTGAGTGGATTGAAACACCATTTTCACTGGGCCCTGACTAGTTGTACTCACTCACTCAGCTGATACATTTTAAGCCCCAGTGTGTGCTGGTCATTAAGGTTAAAGGTCAATAAAACACGAACTCTTCCTCTGGAAGTTCATAGTGTGGAAACTGGGAAAGACAAATCTGAATCAGCAGCTGAGGGGAGCTATGTTCTAATGTAGGCTGTATGGAAACTTGAGAAGGGACACTATGGGGTAGTGGTGGTGAGCCAGGGGAGATGCTTCTTTGAGAAATGATCCCTGGCTAGACTTTGTAGGCTGAATAATATGTCACCAGGTAGAGAGAGGGAAACACCTACTCTACCTTCACAACAATCCACTCTGTATCTTAACAGTCCTTCACTGTAGATCTTATGATCCCTATTTTGTATCTGAGATGTTAAGTAACTTACCCAAGACCTCCTAGCTAGAAAGTAGTGGAGTCCGAATTCAGGACTCAAGTCTGTTCTACCTCCCGAAAGTAGTGATTGATGGTGGGGGTTGGAACTGTTTTAGCTGTATTACAGTGGAAGGAGTGTTTAAGGAATAGCTTAACTAACTCTTAGAGCACTTACCATATTCCAGACACAGTTCCAAGCACTATAGGTATATTAAAATCTAGGACCATTTACTGTCACTGTTTTACAGATGAGAAAACCAAGGTAGACACCTTAGCAAATTTACCTGAATTTACATGGCTGGATGAGGTAGGTAGGGATCTCTATGAAGGACATTGAATATCATAATAAAAAGACTTAGGGAGTCTTGGAAGTTAGATGATCTGAACAATCTGGGGTTTAAGAAAGATCACTTTGGTGGTAGAGTGAGGTGAAGCTGGAGATAGACCACCAGCAGGGAAGCCAGGTCAGCAGTCTAGGTAAGAAGTGTTCAGAGCATGGCCCAGCAGGGATGGAGGGAGAGGTGGATCTGAGAAGCAGGAGAGAGCAATTGACAGGATTTGTTGTAGAGAGAAGATACTAGAAATCTACACATTACAGTGGATCAGATTTGGCTTAGAGTCCCAGACCTCATTGCTGAGAAGAGAGCCGTATTTGTGAGACGTGTAATATTGTGTAAGCCCTGGAGTGACAACATAGATCAGGAAGAGGAAGAACCAGGGATAGTGGATCCAAGCAAAGGAGAGGAAACTTAAGGAAATGAAAGTCCAGGAAGATTTTATCTCCTCTGTTGTACCTATTGGAGTAATGAGCATGCACCGTAACAAAGAGGACGGTAAAAACCTTAATTGAAAGTTCCACAGTGCAGTGGTTCCAAACTTACTTGCATGGTGCAATCACCTAGGCATTCTTTAAAAATCCCAAAGCCCAGAACATAACCCCAGACGGATTAAATCACAATCTCTGGGGGTGGCACCAAGGCATCTGTACTTGTAAAGCTCCCCAAGTGCTTCCAATGTGCAAAAAATTGGGGAACCACTGCTGTAATGAATGAAAATGGATTTGGGACCTGTCTTAGCCGAGGTATTAAATAACATCCGTTAGCAAATGTTCAGGCCCGTGTGGTTCTCGGAGACATTCAGCAGATATCTTTATGAGAATCCACTACGTAAGGCCTAAAGGATACAGGAGTGAGCTAGTCCCTAACTTCATGAAACTTACATTACAGTTGGAGGCATAGACAAAAGATAAATGAAAGGTGAATTTAGATCATGAGGAGTAATACAACCAGAATGAATATAATACAACCAGCTGATGAGATATTGTAAGGTGGGAGTGGTAATTCTCAGGACTGTGGACAGTTTCAGGCAGAGCAGGCTGCCCAACATCCCTGTCTGGATCCCTGATAAACATCTCAAACTTAACATGTCAAAGACGGAGTGTCTGGGATTCCTCCACTCCCCAAACTACACCTCCAGTCTCTCCCCCCTCCCCTGTTTCAGTTACTTCCCCCTAGATCACTGTCCCTCCCACTTAGTCCAGCAACAAATCCTGCCAGTTCTACCTTCAAAATATATTCAGAATTTGACTCCTTCTCACCACCTAGGTCTGAGCCACAATTATCTGTCACCTGAATTAGCCTGAATGGCCTCCTGTTCTCTCTGCTTCTGCCCTTGCCTCCCTTCAAGCAGCTAGAGTGATCCCTTTAAACTGTGAAGTCTGATCATTTCACTCCTGTGCTCAAAACCCTTCAAATGCATCATCATCAGAGTGAAAGCCAAAGCCGCTTCTCTGGTTTTTTGCTATGGCCGCACTGGCCACTTAGGTGCTCACCACGCCAGGCGTGCTTCCATCATAGGGCTTTTCTGCTTGTTAAGGATAA
This sequence comes from Neomonachus schauinslandi, assembly GCF_002201575.2. NCBI lineage: Eukaryota > Metazoa > Chordata > Mammalia > Carnivora > Phocidae > Neomonachus > Neomonachus schauinslandi. The sequence goes on along the minus strand of NC_058415.1, from coordinate 81,700,423 downwards.
AGCCTTCCCCCACCCTCACTGGATATCTTCATGATGAGATATTCCTTTTCTTAAGGTCTTTACTCAAAAGTCAACCTCAGTGAAAACTGGATGGAGAGCCATGGCAGGGGATGGGTTACCTATTTAAACTAGATATTTTAACCCAAGAGACTGGGTGAGTTCAACTGGGGTTTTTATTTCTTTCAAACTTTATATTCTGAAGTAATTATAGATTCACAGGAAGTTACAAAAATACTAGAGGACCCATGCACCCTTCACACAGTTTCCCCAATGATAGCATCTTTCATAACAGTACAATAGCAAAACCAGGGAATTGACATTTGTAACAATCCACATACTTTATTCAGATGTTATCAGCTTCACATGCACTCATTTGCATGTATGTGTGTGTGTGTAGCTCTTAGCACATAGATTTGTGGAACCACCACTACTCCCAAGATAACAGAACTGAAAAAAAAAAAAGGTAACAATGTTCGCTCAATGATCCCTCATGCTACCCCTTTACATTCATATCCATTCCCCTCCCTTATCTTCATTCATCCCTAAGGTCTGGCAACCACTGATGTGTCTCTCTCTATATAACTTTGTCATTTTGAGCATATTGTATAAATGAAATTATACAGGATGTAACCTTTTGAGATTGGCTTTTTTCACTCAGCCTAATTCCCTTGAGATCCAACCAAACTGTCACATGTATTAATAGTTTGTTCCTTCTTATTGCTGAGTAGTAAATGTACCACTTTGTTTAAACATTCACCCGTTGAAGAACATTTGGGTTGTTTCAAATTTTTGACTATTATAAATAAAGCTGCTATGAACATTTGTATACATATTTTTGTGTGGACATACGTTTTTTGTTTCTCGTATTTTTTTGAGCAAATAAATTGGTGTACTTGGGCTACCTCTGAAAGAAATGGATAAATTGGACTTAGGTAGTCTTAAAAATGGACAAATTCCTTCAAAGTACAATTTACCAAAACAGATACAAAATCAAAAGGAAAATTGGAATAACTCTTGTATTAGTTATCTATCGTCACCTGACAAATTACCCCAAAACCTAGTGGCTTAACGTAACAGCCTCTATTATCTCACAGTTTCTGTGGGTCAGGAATCTGCGTGTGACTTCAATGGGTCCTGTGCTTCCGGTCTCACAGGTGTTGGCTGGGGCTTCAGTTATCTCCCTACTCACCCGGGGAAGTGTCTGCTCCCAAGCCTACTTCCTGGATTGTTGGCAGGATTCAGTTCCTCTCCAGCAGTTGGAATGAGGGCCTCAGTTTCTCGTTGAAGGCTACCCTCAGTTCCTTGCCACTTGAGCCCCTCACAATCAATATGGTAGTTTGGCTCATCCAAGCAGCAAACAGGAGGAGCCTGAGATGGGGAGGGGAGGGTGGGGACTGGCGGGGGGGGGGGGGGGTGGAGAGGGGATGGGTAGAGAGGTGGGGAGCAGGGCGCTGTAAAGAACTCACAGTCTTTTGTAACCTGATCTTGGAAGCACCATCCCATCTCTTTTGTCATTATTACTTAGAAGCGTCATTTGGTCCAGACCACAGTCAGGAACTGGTATAGCTCCCCAAGACCCCCACCTCCTGTTATTCATGCTCTGTGTAATCCCCTTCCCCTACGTGTGGACTAGACCTAGTGACCTCTTGATCTCTAGACAGGAGACAGAAACCGTACAGGGCAAGTTTAATACAAAGAATTATTAAGATTTAATAAATGAATGAATGTAAGATAAAAGGAAATTCCATATGGAACCCTATGGCTTAGAGGAATCCATATGGTACCCTACCTAAGGAAGGACATACTTGGAAAGAGGCCCCCTTACCAAGACTGTGGTACGGACCTCAGTGCAGAAGGTGAAGTTCAGCCCACCACACAGCAGGGAAGTCTGCTGATGTGTCCAGGCTGGAACTGGTTGCTGGCCAGCAGAAAGCAAGTCTCTGGACCACAGGTGAGCTACACAGGAACCCATGGAGGTAATGGGCACCAGTGCAGACAGGAAACCTTCAGGTGACTACATATGTAGACAGCAGGTCTTGAGGGCACCAATTTTCATGTTGACAAGCCCACGGGAAAATTATTGCTAGACCAACCAAGGTTACATACGTATAAAAAGTACAATACATCATATCCAAATTGGGTTTATCTCAGGAATGTAAAGTTAGTTTAGCATATGAAAGTCAATCAGTGTAATCCACCATATTAACAGAATAAAGGTTACATCTGTTATAAGGTCTCAAAAATTAGCGGAGCTCCATTCTGATTGGCTTATAGAGATTAAAAATATATATGAAATAAGAAAAACTCAAATATTTCTAAAAAAGAGGAAATTTGGCTCCATACACTTAAGTGTAAGAAAAAAATGTTACTAAAGCTGCGAAAGCAAAGAGGTTTTCTGATTTTTCTCAAATCCTTTAATCAAAACTCTAAAAAGAAATGTAATTGCTCCTTAAAGACAACCCAACATCTAAAGAAAATTTCAGTTAACAAAATTAAAGCCCTCACTAAAGATAACACTTTTAAAACTTAAAGAGAAATGTATCTAAATATTATATAAGGAAGTATTACTGATTTTATATTTATTAATACAAGAAGAAAAGGCTGTTTAATTTCTAAATAAGAAAGACATTGAATTGCCACAGACTGGCTCCATACCCCCAAAAAAGAGGGAAGGAAGGGAAGGGGGGGGGGAGGAGAGTGGAGAGAGAAAAGAAAGAGAAAGGAAAGAAAAAGACTAGTTATTCCAAACAGTGCTCATACTGCTTAATGTCACCCCAAACTGTCTCTAGACTTTTAATACTTCTATAAGAAAAATCCCAGTCGTTTAGGCATCTGACTTTGGCTCAGGTCATGATCTCAGGGTCCTGGGATGGAGCCCCACCTCTAGCGCCCCGCTGTGGGGCTCTGCACTCACCAGGGAGTCTGCTTGTCCCTCCTCCCTCTTCCTCTACCCACCCCCATTGCGTGCTCGCGCTCTCATGAATGAATGAATGAATGAATGAATGAATGAATAAATAAATAAATAAATAAAATCCAAGTGAAATGCCTCGGTGGCAGAGCTGATTAAGCCTCCAACTCTTGATTTCCGCTGAGGTCTTCATCTCAAGTTCTTGATCTCAAGGTCATGAGACTGAGCCCCGCCCCTGAGTTGGATTCTGCAATTAGTGCTGAATCTGTTTAAGTTTCTCTCTCCCTCTCCCTCTGCCCCTCCCCACCCCTATGCTTGCTCGCTCCCGCGCTCTCTTTCTCCCCCCTCCCTCTTAAGTAAATAAATAAATCTTAAAAAAAAATCAAAAAACCAAAAAAACCCAAGCGACAGGGACAAATTTGTTCTAAATTTACAAAAATATTGGTGGGAAACACAGTGGAAGACCAAATCCTGTTTTATGTCTAATTATCATCATCTGGAAAAAGTCTAAGGGTAGAGGAAGCCTCGAAACCCATGCCTCAAGGCATTTAAGAATTTTTATATGAATTTCATTCAGTTACTTCAAAACTTCAAATATGTTTAATAACAGTTTGTAAATCTTTTGGTTGGATCAAGATTTTCCCTTGATAAAAGGCGAATGCTTTAATAGTCACAAAACAGCTATGGATTTTGTCCTCCCGCTAAGAAATACTTTCAGTATGCTCTATGGATCAACAAACAAAAACCTTACAGGTAAAATACTTTAAGAACTATAAACTACTGGGGGGCCTGGGTGGCTCAGTCGTTAAGCATCTGCCTTTGACTCAGGTCATGATCCCAGGGTCCTGGGATCGAGCCCCACAACAGGCTCCCTGCTCAGTGGGAAGCCTGCCTCTCCCTCTCCCACTCCCCCTGCTTGTGTTCCTTCTCTCGCTGTGCCTCTCTGTCAAATAAAATAAATAAATTAAAAAAAAAAGAACTATAAACTACTAATGGGAGTACCATTAGACAGAAATGTCATTATCCACACCATCCCCAAATTCTGCTACGCTGAGCAGTCCTGTTGAATATTGTTAGGTAACTAACTCATATATACAGTCACTCCTAACAGATGCAAACTATATTCCCAACAAGGACACCACTAGATATATCCCTCCATCATATACAACCAGGAGAGTGAATATATTAAAAGAGACATCATTGAAAATCAGCCTTAAAACTGTACCAGAAGGGACAATTTCAGGTAGTATTAACTACAAAAAAAAAATTATTATTATTATTTTTTTTTTTTGAGAGAGAGAGAAAGCACAAGCAGGGTGGGGAGGGGCAGAGAGAGAGGGAGAGAGACTCCCAAGCAGGCTCTATGCCTAGCCCAGAGCCGGACATGGGGCTGATCCCACAACACTGAGATTATGACCCAATCCATAATCAAGAGTCGGATGCTTAACTGACTGAGCCACCCAGGTACCCCCCAAAAATTATTCTTAAACTCTAGAATATACACATACAAAGTTATATATAAAAAGTCTCTCTTCCAGGCCTGACTCGCCTCTATCCCTTGAAGATAACTATTCTATTTCTTGCACATTTTTTAATGCTTTTCTTTATGCAAATATAAGCAAGTAACACTTTTTCGTTTTTTTTTTTTTATGCAAAAGGCAGGAAACTAATACATAATGTTTTCCACCACCTTGTTTTTTTTTTTTTTTAAACTAAATACTCTGTTCATGCAAGTATATTGATAGGATGAACTTCCAGCATTGGAATTTCTGGGCTAAAAAAATATAACAAGGTGTTTATATATTTTTTATACTACTGAATATATTGAGCCAGATTTTTCTGAGAACTTTAGCAGGTCATTCACTGTTCCCTAAGTTTTTTTTTTTAAATTAACGTATAGTGTATTATTAGTTTCAGATGTAGAGAGTTCAGTGGTTCATCAGTCTTACGTAATACTCAGTGCTCATTCTATCACGTGCCCTCCTTAATGTCCATCACCCAGTGACCTCATCCCCACACCCACCTCCCCTCCAGCCACCCTCAGTTTGTTTCCTATGATTAAGAGTGAAGGTATATATTTTTGCATTATTGACCAGTATTTCTCATCTATAAGAGTTGTATCAATTTACACCTCACCAACAATGCATTCCCCACAGTCTTGCTGTGATCAAACTTTCTGATTTTTAACAATCTGAATGGTGGAAAATGGTATCTGAGAGGATTTTTTCTTTTGGCGATGAGAACCAGGAAAGCATAAAAGGCTGTAGAAGGCAAGCTTGAATATGCAGGGGAGACAGGAGGTAATTGCAGGAAGAGTCTTTTACCAAGCTAGAAGAGTGGGACCCACTGCATCAGTGACTCATTTAATAGGTACAGATGCAGGAGGTTGTTGGTACGTTTTGAAGGTGGACACGAGTGTAAGTCTCTTTTGATTGCTTCTGCTTGTTCTGTTTGTTTTGAGGAGTCCTCAGCTCCTGACTGCTTCTGTTTTTCAGGCGAAAAAAAGAACCAAGATCGGGGCGCCTGGGTGGCTCAGTTGGTTAAGCAACTGCCTTCGGCTCAGGTCATGATCCCGGAGTCCTGGGATCGAGTCCCACATCCGGCTCCCGGCTCAGCGGGGAGCCTGCTTCTCCCTCAGACCCTCTCCCCTCTCATGCTGTTTCTCTCTCTCTCTTTCTCTCAAATAAATAAATAAATAAAATCTTTAAAAAAAAAAAAAAAAAAAAGAACCAAGGTCATAAACTGAGCCAGGAGAGGGGAGAGAGCAGTTGAGTATTTGAGGAAAGAGATGTGATTTGCTCCTCTTAGTGAATGGGAGGGTAACCTGCCTAGAGAAACAAGGATCTTTGGATAGCACTAAGGATTACAGCCTTAAATTTAAAGTGAAATTTTTTTATTAAATATTTTATTTATTTATTTGAGAGAGCGAGAGCACAAGCAGGGGGAGCTGCAGAGGGAGAGGGAGAAGCAAACAGAGGGAGAGGGAGAAGCAGGCTCCCTGCTATGCAGGGGCTGGATCCCAGAACTCTGGGATCATGACCTGAGCCAAAGGTAAATGTTTAATCAAAGGAGCCACCCAGGCGCCCCCAAAGTGAATTTTGAAGGACAAAGCACTACCAGGGATGAAGAAGATCCTTGCTTCAGGGAGATGTCAGAAAAACAGAACTAAAAGCAAATGCATTCACCTAGCATTCATTTAACAGATATTTATGGGGAATCTGCCTTGCAGAGGCTTTGTTGCTGGGTGCTGGCTTATCCCTTAAGGCAGATCACAAGCATCCTCCAGTTGGCTGGCTGTTCAACACACAAATCTGATTAAGGTAAGATTATTCACTCTGCAAACAAAAATACAAGTCACCGCAGGATCTCCATAGGATGAATTGTTCTTAAATTTGGGGAGGGGAGTTCTCATTTTTAAAAAATATTTAAATATTTTATTTATTTATTTGACAGAGAGAGGGAACACAAGCCGGGGGAGTGGGAGAGGGAGAAGCAGGCTTCCCGCTGAGCAGGGAGCCGGATGCGGGATCCTGACCCCAGGACCTGACCTGAGCAAAGGCCGACGCTTAACGACTGAGCCACCCAGGCGCCCCAGGGGAGTTCTCACTCTTGATAGCCTGAACCAACAGCTTCTTAGGAAAATGGGCACATATACCAATTTGCAGACAATTTCAGGTGGTCGTAGGACCACAAGTTGAGGATATCTCCCTCAAATTAGGAGCCCTATTTTAGAGTGTATTGTTTTAGGGTATTTTGGATGATTCAATTTGCACAAAGCTTTCTATTAATTACTTCATGGGTGTGTATTGGACACCTTAATAAGGACTCAATTTGAAATCATTTTAGGCTTAAAAAAAAAGTTGCAAAAGTAACATGGAATTCTCCTATATTCTTCACCCAGAATAGTCAAAGGTTAACATCTTACATAACCATAGTACAATTATCAAAACTGCTGATACACTATTATTGTTAATGGACCTTATTTCATCAGTTGTCCCTTTCATGTCCTTTTTCTGTTCCAGGACCCAATTCAGAAATTCACACAGCGTTGTCGGGGACCTGGCTGCTGCTTCTTTTTTAATGCAAGTCTGTGTGTTTTTGGGCAAAATATTTAATGTCTCTGAGTCTGTCTTAAGGGCCGCGATGTGATTAAGAACCAATAAGGAACACAGGTGGAATGGCTTCAGAAACTTCAAAGATAACCAAACAAACTTTTCTTATTATTAAAAACTAGGCACGTACAGTGTGACTTTTCGTTTAAATCAAAACAAAGCCAACTGAAGAGTACTACTGCCGTCGAGGTGTTTTGTCCCAAAGAAGGACCCGTAGCATTCCCCTCAGCCGCCGGAGGAGGCTTCCCCTAATTGGGCAGCGTGCGTCTGCCCGACCGCGGGAAGGCCGCCTCATTGGTCCGCGCAGTCGGGACTCCGGCGGCTTTTCTCTTAGTGCTCAAGGCGCCGACCCACTTCTCTTCCTCCTACCGAGCTCACCCCTCCTTCTGAAGTGTCCGGAGCTGCCCGCCGGAAAGGATCCGGACTGAGCTAGACGGGGTAACTGCACTGAGGTCAGTCGGGAAGAAGCGGCGGGCATGGAGCACGGGTGGGAGGTGATGTCTGCGCGTCCCCTCGACCCCCACGGCCGCCGCGATTTCCCTGCCCCGCCTCCTCCTCTGGTCCCACCTCCCTCAAGCTCCCCCAACGGTTCCGCGCGCCCCTCCGCCACCCTTCCGCTGGCCCCGCCCTCAGCGCCCCTCCGCGACCCCGCCTCCTCCACCAGCCCTTCCGCTTTTCCCCGCCCCGACTCCTCCCCTCAGAGGCCCCGCCCTCCCCGCCGGCCCCGCCTCCTTCAGGCCTCTCCACTGGCCCCGCCCTAGCCGCATCCTCCTCAGAGGCCCCGCCCTCACCGAGCACACCTCTGCCAGTCTCTCCGCCCACCCTGCACCGCCCGGGCCACTCCATGCCTCTTAAGTTTGGTTCTGGTCCCCCGCGGCCCCCAGCCCCCCGTAGCTGCACGTTTCTTTCGATCCGCCCTGCCTTGTGTGCCCCTTCTCTGACTCCTAGGGTCTCGCATTCCCGCACCGACCCTGCCTGTCTCCGTATGTGCTTAGTGAACGCCGCGCAGGCCTTGTGCTGGACCTTGGAGGTCCCTGCTTTCAGGAACCCCTTGCCCCTTGGGAGAGCCACTTTGTAACGGAGTTTCACAGGCCCGGTGATAAGTGTTTAATGAAGGAAGCATAGTATTACGATGCTTAGGGGAGGGACTAGAGTTGGCACCCTTCCTCCTGGAAGGGCAGGCTGGCCTCTGAGGAGCTAAGCTGTACCTTTCTCCCCAAGTGCCCTTGGTTTCTTCTGATGCAGTCTTGGCTCTAACCATTGCCCTTTAAACTCTTGGGAATTAGAAAGATCTTGTCAGGGGCCCATCTTTTAACCAAAGTTGGTAGGGCTTTCAGAGCCCATCCGTCCTCACCGTTAAGTGTGTGTTAGGGGCAGTTGGAGGCAAGGGACACATGAGTGATTGATTTAAACAAAGAGTGACTCAGCATAATAGTCTTGATGCTGCTTTTTGGAGTTTTTCCTGAGGATTCTTACCCAATTTTCAATTACCCAGCAGTCGTAGTTGATAGGAAAACCTAAAAGTATGTGGAGGTAAAACCTCCAGCCAGTAAGTAGATTCCTCCAAGCCAACAGGCCAGTACAGGGTATGGTGTACGGAAGACAGTGACTCACACCTTCCGCGTCTTGGAGTCAGGCACCCTGGGGTCTGATCCCAGCTTCACCATTCGCTGTAAAGCTTGGCAGAGAAACTTCCCTTGTCTGAGCTTCAGTTTTACCTTCGACAAAAAGAGCGTGATTGACCCTGTCAGCCGGGATGATGGTATGGATTTGTTGAGATCCTGCTTATGAAAAAAATCACTTTTCGGGTCTTGTAAATTGTAGGATCTCAGCATAAGTGAGCCCCTAGTCTGTGTCTGTCTGGTTCACACCAACAAAGAGCCTGATCCGTTGCCTCTCTTAGGCACCATGACGACCCTGGATGACAAGTTGCTGGGGGAGAAGCTGCAGTACTATTACAGCAGCAGTGAGGGTGAGGACAGCGACCACGAGGGCAAGGACGGAGGCAGGGCGGCACTGGCCGGGAGTTCGACACCTGCAGATGCTGAGTTGGCGGGCGAAGGCATCTCAGTTAACACAGGTACTGGGAATCCCTGAGCTCTGGGATCAGCTTTAACAAATGTCCATTAAATATGTATCAGTTAGAAGTCTCCTGATCACTTCTAATTACAGTCTCACTTCCAGAGAGAGCCTCGAGTCATCATGTCCCTCTGCGTGCTTCTAGCCATCTCAGTGCACAAAGCCAACAGGTGTGCACAGCGTACGTAGACTGCGAACACACGCAGTTAACACAGACGGCCTTGCTTTTGCATTTGGCTTCTCAAATTAATAGTGGTTTGATATCACATAAGTCATAGGTATGCATATAGTACATGGTGGTATCCTATGTGGTAGTATAAACTCCTAGAAACAGCATATTAATACTTTTACATTTTCATATTTCCAAATTGTGGCAATTGAGGTGGCGTTGTTTTATACGTAACCAGCAGTATGGTTTTCCCCATACACTTGCCCTCCTGCTGTGTTATCAGAGATCTCTGGGATCTCTGCCTCCTGGTGGATGACAAATGGTAACTCATTGTAGTTTTACTTTCTTTTTCAAGAGGGATGTTGAGCCTCTTGAACTTTAAGAGATATTTTCATAGCCTTTACTCATTTTTAAAAATTGGTGGTTGGTCTTTTTCTTTTTAGGCAGCTATATAGTAAGGAAACTCATCTGTGTTATGAGCTGTAACTATTTCTACCAATTTGTTGTTTGTCTTTTGACTTTATGTTCTTTTCCTGGCATAAAACTTTTATGTGTCTGAAAGCATTATTTAATACTTTCTTACTTTTTTTTCTTACTGAAAGGGTCTTTACTCAGGATTATAAAAAGATTCTCCCATACTTTTTCTTGGTATGTTCATGATTTCGTTCTTTCTTTCTTCTTTTTACACTTAAATATTGATTCATCTGGAATTCATTTTGGTGCAAGGTATGTGGTAAGGCTCCCTTTTTGTCTTCATATTGCTACCCACTGGTTTCAACACCATTTAGTGAATAAACTATCTTTTTCTCTATTGCTTTGAAATGTCAGTTTTATCATGTACTGAATTCCTGTCTCTATTTGTGTCTTTAGCTGCACTTTGTAGTCTCTTGCATTGATTTGTCTTTTATTGTGCTATATCACACTGTTTTTAATTACTGTATTACAGGTTTCAGTATCTGCTGGGGCTGGGTTTCCCTCAATACTCTTCTGTGTCACCATTTTCCCAACTTTTTTTTTTAAAGTAGGCTCTGTGCCCAGTGTGGGGCTTGAACTCACAACCCCAAGGTCAAGAGTCACATGCTCTACTGACTGAGCCAGCCAGGTGCCCCTTAACTTTTGCTTTCTTATTTTTCCAAAACAAATTTAGGGGCATGCATACAGGGGAATGCATTAAATATATAGATTAATTTAGGGTTAATTGGCACCCCTGTGATATTGGGCCTTCCTGGTCAGGAATATGGTATTGCTTTTCCATTTAATCAGATCCTTCTTTGTGTTTCTTGGTAGAATTTTAAAGTTTTGTTGTTGTTTTTTTTTAAGATTTTTATTTATTTGACAGAGACACAGTGAGAGAGGGAACACCAGCAGGCGGAGTGGGAGAGGGAGAAGCAGGCCTCCTGCTGAGCAGGGAGCCCGATGCGGGGCTTGATCCCAGGACCCCAGGATCATGACCTGAGCCAAAGGCAGATGCCTAATGACTGAGCCACCCAGGTGCCCCATCTTCATGTAGATTTTTATATTTTTTTCCTGCGGTAACAGATGACCTCCAAACCTCAGTGGCTTATGATAGTGAAGGTGTATTCCTCAAAGCTGCTTGTGTGGGTGAGCAGCAGCCTGCCTCTTCTTCATATATCCTGTCATTATAGCGACAGGGTTGAAGGAGCAACCCCTGATTGGGACATGCCTTTTCATGACCAAGTCTAGTGAGCAAGAGAGGACTCATAAATCTTTTGCTCAGCGAAATAAGTCAATCAGAGAAAGACATGTATCATATGACCTCACTGATATGAGGAATTCTTAATCTCAGGAAACAAACTGAGGGTTGCTGGAGTGGGGGGGTGGGGTGGGAGGGATGGGGTGGCTGGCTGATAGACATTGGGGAGGGTATGTGCTATGGTGAGCGCTGTGAATTGTGCAAGACTGTTGAATCACAGATCTGTACCTCTGAAACAAATAATGCAATATATGTTAAGAAAAAAAAAGATAGCAGGAGGGGAAGAATGAAGGGGGGAAATCGGAGGGGGAGACGAACCATGAGAGACGATGGACTCTGAAAAACAAACTGAGCTTTCTAGAGGGGAGGGCGGTGGGAGGATGGGTTAGCCTGGTGATGGGTATTGAAGAGGGCACGTTCTGCATGGAGCACTGGGTGTTATGCACAAACAATGAATCATGGAACACTACATCAAAAACTAATGATGTAATGTATGGTGATTAACATAACAATAAAAAAATTAAAAAAATTAAAAAAAATCTTTTGCTCAGAATCTATTGGCCAAAGCAAGTCACATGGCCAAGCCAAACATCAGTGAGCCAGGGATGCATATACTCATCCCATAAAAGGTCCTGCAAATCACATGGCAGGGATATATAGCATGGGAGCAGCGAGGCTTGGGGGTAACTTGAATAACAGAACAACCTGCCACAATCTTATAAAAATCCATACAGTATAGGGGCACCTGGGTGGCTCAGTCGTTAAGCGTCTGCCTTCGGCTCAGGTCATGGTCCCAGGGTCCTGGGATCAAGCCCCGCATCGGGCTCCCTGCTCCGCGGGAAGCCTGCTTCTCCCTCTCCCATTCCCCCTGCTTGTGTTCCCTCTCTTACTGTGTCTCTCTCTGTCAAATAAATAAATAAAATATTAAAAAAAAATCCAGATAATACAGAATGTATGAATGTAGAAAGAAAAAAGTAGCCGTTCCGTCTCACTAGTCCCCTTGGATCCCCCTACCTAGAGACAGCCTCTGTTAACTGTTGACATTTCCTTCTAGTCCTTTTTCTATGAACATACAAAGGTACATGTGCATAAGCAGATATCTGTACATATATATACATACACATACAATTTCTTTTCTAAAGATTGGATGACTGTCCCATGATATTGTTCTGCATTTTGCTCTTTTTTTTTTTTTTGACCTAATATATTTGAACATCTTTCATGGCAAGAAACATATAGCTACCTCATTCTTTGTACGAGTTACCTTATTTTCCTTTGAGTAGATGAATCACGATTTATTTAGTGCCCCTCCTGATGTCGGGCCTTAGCTCGTCCATTTAATTACGCGACCATGCCGCAGCGGACGTCACTGTGTGGGGGCCACGCGAGCCTGTGTGCATGTCCCCGTGCAGCCGATGGAGCAGGCTCTAGCCGGATGTGAGCTGGCCCGTAATCCTCTGCCCACTCTTCTTGGTCACCTCTACATTCACCCCCCACTCAGGTCCAAAAGGGGTGATAAATGACTGGCGCCGCTTCAAACAGCTGGAGACAGAGCAGAGAGAAGAGCAGTGCCGGGAGATGGAAAGGCTAGTCAAGAAGCTGTCGATGACCTGCAGGTCCCATCTGGATGAAGAGGAGGAGCAACACAAGCAGAAGGACCTCCAGGAGAAGCTCAGTGGGAAGGTAATTAGCAGCCCCTGGGCTTTTCTCAGCGCGGCCACTGGCTTCCCGTGGGGGTGTGTCTTCCGTTCCGAGTCCGGTTTGTCACGGGTTAGGTGAGGTCGGCATCTCTACCTCACAGTGCTCTCTGGGTGCAAAGCCCAGTGCAGTGCCTGGCCCATTGACAGTGCTCAGTAAACGGGAGTTTTCTGTCCTTTATTGAGGCCTTGGGCCAGGAATAACCCTCTGAGGTTGGTGGCATTATCCCTGTTTTACTGACAATGAAACAGATGCTTCGAGAGGAGAGGGGCCTTGGCTCAGGGCATGCAACCAGTAAATGCTAATAGGAAGTAGGAGTCTCAGCCAGACTTTTTTGCTCTTTCCATGATTCTGCTCTGTTTCACCTGAAGCCTGTTCATGAGAATTTAGCAGAACAAGGCAACACAGTAGAAGCAAATGGGCAGATATTTGCTTCTGGAAGATATTTGGGACTAGGCCCCTGACTCTCTTATTTCCCCCATATCAAAAGGATCATCTAATCCCCTCACCTGCCCTCTGAACATGGATGAATGTCTAGGAGTGCCTGAGATCATTTGGCCATGACCCAAAGCAGCTCTTGGCTGGCAATACCAGCCAGGATCAGGGAGCACATAAGAGGATTGAGTGAGGAGTCATTTGCCTGGAGCAGGAGGAGGATTTCGGGGCAGGAGACTTTCTGACCATAATGGCTCAGAAAGAGCCACTCTGGCAGACCAAGATAGACAGGAGAGTTGGGAGCTGGGGGGAAGGATGGTGCTGGCCGTGATGCAGAACTGTCCATTCTGATCTACTGTTGTTCCCTGGCCCACCCTCTAATTGGTGCTGTACTGGGCAGAGCTAGGCTCCGTTCCAGGCCAGGAGAAGGAAGATACTTTTGTAACATAAGCTGGCTGCAGGGCAACGTGCCCACTGCTCACAAGGCTTCCTTATACTGAGATTAGAGCAGATGAAGCAACATATCACATGACCACATGGGGCAGTTGAGAGAAGCTGTCTGTGTCCTGCTGGGTTGTGTGCTGTGGAACAGAGCTGGAAAATGGCTCAATGCCAGAAACTGGGAAGTTAAGCAAAATATGGCACATTATGTGTAATTCTAAAAAAAAATATTTAGAAATGCGAGGAAATATTTATGATGTAATGATGCCAAATGGCAAAAGCAGGTTATGGCTTAATTGGTACACCCAACAGCTGCTGTTAAAAAAGCAAAAATGATTTCAGCTTGCAACTGTAATAAAGAGCAACATCCAGTTTTAGAGAGTGTATGTGACTGTGTGTGTGGGGAGCATGCAGAGCAAGAATTGCAAGTGTTCTTTTTGAAATTCCTTAATATTCTGTTGTCTTTTTACCAAAATTGACATAGTGGATAAAATAATTAATCCACTGTCAAGACTGACCAGAAGAAACACGCTCATGAAGTGATATTAACCGCCTTTTTGGATGGAGAGGCATCGTAACGCAGTAGTTAAAAGATTGGGTTTTCTAAAAAAATCTAGTTTGAATCCTGAGCTCGTACCTACGTGAACTGGCGCCAATAATCTCAAGTCCTCGGATCTCATTTGTAAGATGAGGGCAATAAAAGTTCCCTCCCGGTGGGGTTATCGTAAGATTTCTGTGGGCTTTAATGCGTACAGAGCACTTAGCAGGGTTCCTCACATCCCAGACGCGTGGGGTGCATACTAACTATAACCGCAGAGTTGGGTTCATGTTGCGTCTGCTCACTTTGCGGTCGTCCTGCAGATGACTCTGAAGGAGTTTGCCATGATGCATGAGGACCAAGATGACGAAGAGTTCCTCCAGCGGTACCGGAAGCAGAGAATGGAAGAGATGCGGCAGCAGCTTCACAAAGGGCCCCAGTTCAAGCAGGTTTTTGAGATCCCCAGTGGAGAAGGGTTTTTAGACATGATTGATAAAGAGCAGAAAAGCACCCTCATCATGGTCCATATTTATGAGGACGGCATTCCGGGGGCCGAAGCCATGAACGGCTGCATGATTTGCCTTGCTGCTGAGTACCCAGCTGTCAAATTCTGCCGGGTGAAGAGCTCGGTTCTCGGGGCCAGCAGTCGCTTCACCAGGAATGCCCTCCCTGCCCTGCTGATCTACAAGGGAGGTGAATTGATTGGCAATTTTGTTCGTGTCACTGACCAGCTGGGGGAAGATTTTTTTGCTGTGGACCTTGAAGCTTTTCTGCAGGAATTTGGATTGCTCCCTGAAAAGGAAGTCTTGGTGCTGACGTCTGTGCGTAACTCTGGCACCTGCCACAGTGAGGATAGCGATTTGGAAATAGATTGAACTGCTAGTCTAATTGCATAGATTTCGCATTGTTTGGGCTGGAAGACACATGGCTGTGTATTTATTTTTGTCCCTTCCTGTGTTGTGTGGCTTTTCAGCTGTTCTTTGTAGTCCCTTTTAGTATATGTAAAGTCAAGAAATTCTTAGATTCCGTTGGAATGCTGAATCACCTTGTGGCTAGCAGTAAAGTGACTCAAAATTGTATAAACAGGAAGCCAGGCTTTTGAACTGTTTACTTAAGATTCTCCAGCATGACATCTCTGTTATTGTTTCTAGTCAATATTTACATAGCATCCTAAAGACAGCGTCCTGGAAATTGTCTTCAGATGATCTCAGAGGTCTCTGCCAGGCCTGGGAGTATAATTCTATAGTTAATGTGCTCTTTGCAACATAAATTGTGTGTCTCCTTCATCAGTGATCATAAATTATACTTACTTGTAATCAGATCCATAGTCTTGGAAGGCAGTTACGTTTTTACCCTAGACCCTGTTCTCTACCAGGGTCTCGTGTAAAGGTTCCAGACAGTGTACGTTTGCCCATCAAGAGGGGTGACGTCTGCTGCTGGAGCCCGTGTCCCACTCAAGCCTTATTCAGTCTTGAGTAGGAGGGAAGGCTGATGCTGACTGCCCTCCTGATGCTGGAAGGCCGGCTTAATTTAGAAGTCAGAGCTGGTTCGGAGCTGGGAAGCCTTTTTAAAGGAGGATCTTTCAATAAGATACTCCTGCTCGTTTCTTTGTCTTTCTCTTACTTAACAATGTAACTTTTTGTTGTAATGTAGCTTTTTAAAAAGCTTTTTTTTTTTTTTTTTTTTTTTTTGCATACTGGAAGCGTAATATTTAACAGAGGAACATTTGCCAAAATACGGAAGTGAAAATAAGAAAGTTAGAATAATATCTAATCCTATTGTCTAGGGTAAAACACTATTAATATTTTGGCATATATCCTTCCATTGTATTGCCTTTGTATATGTAGACATTTGCTTGTGTTTAAACAAAACAATGGGATCATTCTGAACATACTGTTTTATAGTATGGTCAGCTAATATAGATCAAACTTTTTTCATGTTATTAAGTAATCTGCAACATTTTTAAAAATGGTCATTAATATTTCACTGTGTAGTTGGTGCTGTAATTTGCTTGGTGATTGTCTCTTAAAAGGAAAAAGAGCAAAGACTTTTTACTACAGAAGTAATAGGTGTCCATTGTAGAAAATGTAATAAAAATTATTAAGCTAAAAAAGAGATTTTAAAAGTCCTACTATAATTCCGCCAACCAAAAATTATCCACATTATCATTTTTATAGGTATCCTTCTAGTCGTTTCTATTTGTAGTCTTATTTATAATAATGATTGTCATTTGAATGTATTTCACTTGTTTTTTTACTTAAAACAGTATAATTCTAAGGTCAGGGAAAATGTAATCTGAATTAAAAGATTAACTTTAAAATTCATTTTTGCTTTTTCTGGTTATTCAGGAGTGGACTAACTGTAGAAGGGTCTTGAAAATATCTGTTGTGGTTTGTCAGTAGGAAGAAAGTGCATGGTTTATCTGCTTTAAAAAGCTCACTGTAGAAAGTGTAGAAGAAGCAGAGACAACTGTTGTCAATGTTCCTGTTTATTTCCCTCAGTCTTTTTTTCAGTATTTTTAATAACATTGAGAGCTTACTGGATTTAGTTTTGTGTTCTATTTTATTTAATATTATATCATAAATACTTTGACCTGTTATAAAAATTCTAAATAAATAATTTTTAATGGCTTCATAATACTCCATCATATGGATATACCATGATTTATTTGACCAGTTCCTTAATATTGGGTTTGTTTTTTTTTTTTTTGAGAGAGCACACATGCATGGGTGGTGGGGGAGGGGTAAAGGGAGAAAGAGAATCTTAAGCAGGCTCCACGCCCAGCACAGAGCCTGATGTGGGCCCGGTCTCATGACCCTGAGATCATGATCTGAGCTGAAACCAAGAGTTGAACGCTTAACTGACTGAGCTACCCTGGCGCCCCAGTATTGGGTATTTAGATTCCAGTTTTTCATTAAAACACTTAGCATCTTTGCATTTGGGGCTGTATTTTGGATTGTTCTCTTAGTATAGATTTCTAGAAGAGGAATTCTTGGGTGGATGGGCAAGAACATTTACAGAATAGATTTTTTTTTTTACGGTTTACTTATTTATTTGAGAGAGAGACTGCCATAGCAGGGGGAGGGGTCGAGGGAGAGAGAGAATCCCAAGCTGACTCAGCACAGAACGCAGGGCCTGATCTCAAGACCCTGAGATCACAACCCAGGCCGAAACCAAGAGCCAGATGCTCAACCGACTGAGCTACCTAGGCGCCCCACAAAATAGCGTTTAGAAAACATCTTCTGTTCCTATTGGAAATGAAAATAGCCACTTGCAGAACCTTCACTTTGCCTTTCAAGAACAGAGATTCTAGAATAAAATGAACAGAAGTGGAATGGGGAAATCCTCAAGTATTAAATCTCTTACTCAGGTAGCAGAAATAGCACGGTCTTGGGAGTCAAGAAAGATCCGTGTTCGAATCCTGTCACTGGTGTAGCTCCTAGTGAGGTACCTAGGCTTCTTTTTTTTTTTTTTAAAGGTTTTATTTATTTATTTGAGAGAGAGGATGAGAGAGAGCACGAGAGGGAAGAGGGTCAGAGGGAGAAGCAGACTCCCCGCCGAGCAGGGAGCCCGATGTGGGACTTGATCCCGGGACTCCAGGATCATGACCTGAGCCGAAGGCAGTCGCTTAACCAACTGAGCCACCCAGGCGCCCCAAGAACTCACTTTCTAATAGTATTTTTTCTTTTTCTTTTTTTAAAGATTTTATTTATTTATTTGAGAGAGAATGAGAGAGAGAGCATGAGAGGGGGGAGGGTCAGAGGGAGAAGCAGACTCCCTGCCGAGCAGGGAGCCCGATGCGGCACTCAATCGCGGGACTCCAGGATCATGACCTGAGCCAAAGGCAGTCGCTCAACCGACTGAGCCACCCAGGCGCCCGGTACCTAGGCTTCTTGAAGCTCAGTTTCCTCACCTCTGCAATGGGAACGGTATGCTTCATCTCTTCGGTCATAGCGGTTCTCAACATGTGGTCCCACAGCAGAGGCGTCAGCCTCACTGGGAAACTTGTTCGAAATGCAGATTCTCAGGCTCCACCCCGGACCCACCGCATCAGAAATTCCGGGAGTGGCCCAGCACACTCTTTCCAAGTCCTCCAGGTGACTCTGAGGCTTGTTCAGGTGTGAGAATCACTGATGTATGGATTAAGATAATGACAGCAATGATCACAAACCAGCTTATTTGAGTTAGGGAGGGAAGGAGTTGAACCCAAATGCTCAGA
Source organism: Neomonachus schauinslandi (assembly GCF_002201575.2). Taxonomy (NCBI): domain Eukaryota; kingdom Metazoa; phylum Chordata; class Mammalia; order Carnivora; family Phocidae; genus Neomonachus; species Neomonachus schauinslandi. The sequence goes on along the minus strand of NC_058415.1, from coordinate 81,682,110 downwards.
GCTCTTCTCTTCCTCTTCATGTGAGTCTCCTTTTTAGCCATGGCATTGAGGAAAGGAAAGAAACTGCTGCTTGTCTATCACAGACTATGTCCCTGTAGTATTCCAGATTTCACTTTCCTCCAGCACGAGAGTCCCACGCACAGGCTCTGTTTTCTTCCCAGTGCCTGGCACGATCATTGTTCACTCCAAGAATAGTAGGCTAACATTTACTAGCTTTGTGAGCCCCTCTGTGCCTCAGTGTCCTCGTCTGTGAAATGGGGATGAGGAACGTGAGTCCTTTCATATAAAATATTCAGAACACCGCCTTCAAATAAGTTTTTATCATCCCCAGTGCCCACTACTGTGCCTGACTCTTGCTAAGGATCAATAAACATTTAATAATGAACATTGTTCGCTAACTGAACATAATAAATTAAAATAAAATAAACCACTGAATACCAGGAGCCTTGTTTCAAGGTAGGAAATAAATAGTAACTTTTCAGACATGAAGAAACCAAGACTTAGCAGGGTTAAGTGACTACTCCAGCTTATGGACAGGGCAGGGTATAAAATCTGGTCTGTATATTTCCAAAATTTATACCATTTCCAATGTCGTGTTAGTTCTGCGTGGAGAAAGCAAATGACCAAGTGACAGTAAAACAGATCAATTTAAAAAACAAAAAGTGGGGGCACCTGGGTGGCTCAGTCGGTTAAGCGTCTGACTCTTGATTTTGGCTCAGGTCATGATTTTGGGGTCCTGGGGTCCAGCCCAGCATTCGGCTCCCTGCTCAGTGGGGAGTGTGCTTGACGATTCTCTCTCTCTCTCTCCCTCTGCCCCTCCCCCTGTGCCCCCACATGAGCTCTCTCTCTCAAAGTAAATACATAAATCTTAAAAAAGATAAAAAAGAAAAAGTGAAGAGAATAGATTGGAGAAAGAAAATTAGGGAGCGAATTTAAAGAGAAAAAGGAGTTAAGCTGGGTGGAGCCCGGGTCCCCTGGTCCTGCCTGTGTTTCACATCAGAACCTCCACCCAGCCGGGCTGTGGCTGTGACCCACTGAGGGGTCCTCCCCTCCCTGCCAGGACTCCACAAAGTCCTTCCCCGCAAAGCCTGTCTGGTCTGTCCCCCCAGAACCATACTGCCCACCCATGTCCACTGCAGGTGGCAATGATCCAGAGAACAGTGAACGTGAACTCTAGCTTTCCTGGCAGCCAGCTGTGTTCCCTCAGACAAGGCTCTTCCTCTCCCTAGGCCTTAGTTTCCCCATTTGTAAAATAAGAGGTAAATTATATGCTCTTTTAAGACCCGTCTGGCTCTCAACTTTGATGAATTCATGCATTTTTAAAAATCACCTTTTATTTTGAAAACTACAGGAAAATTAAAAGAATATTACAGTTAATACCTGTATACCCTTCACTTAGTTTTACCAATAACATTTTACTGCTAACTTGCTCTATCTCTGTTTTTTTGTGGAACCTTGATAAGTCTTTCCTGTCTCTTCAGGAAGAAGCAGTCACACCATTCCCGGTGCTTCTATGGGTTATGACAACATTGGTTAAGAAAAGTTTTGAGGGGGGCGCCTGGGTGGCCTAGTAGGTTAAGCATCCGACTCGTGATTTCGGCTCAGGTCATGATCTCAGGGTTGTGAGATCGAGCCCCATGTAGGGCTCCGTGCTCAGCAGGGAGTCGGCTTGAGATTCTCTCCCTCTCCCTCTACCCCTCCCCCAGCTCACACACTTTTTCTCTTTCTAAAATAAATAAATAAATCTTAAAAAAAAAAAAGTTTTGAGGGCTCAATGCCGTGGCTTTGCTTTCCCACCTACCTAGTGGGATAACAGTAGTTTGCGTGACAGGCCCATGAATTAATACCAGTAAAGTACTTGGCACTTTGTTTAACACATAGGAACGTCTCAGTAAGTTATCTTCTGTTGTTTTCATGCTATCATTTTGTATTTAGTTTAATGAGAAACGTAAGGTTTTCCCTAAGTGTGAGATGTGGAAATCCTGGTGGCCTGAATGAACTTGTCTCCTTTTCCTGTAGGGTAACCCCATCTTCAGCATGTGTGGTTGCCCCAGTTGAATTGTAAGTATTTGTTTACACAGAATACTATGAAGTATTTGGGGACAGGGTCTGTATCTTGTCATTTCAGGTTTCTGATCTGCGTTGATGGAAGCGCATGTTGGCTGCTTAAGTGGGGAAAATTGCCACGGCTGAAGTAGGCTGGAATTCACATTAAGGTAGAAGGTTCTCTGTTATATTGCTTTTCCAGAAATGTTACATATTTTTGGTCAGAGGTGTACTACCTATGCTCTCTGAGAACCAGATTACAAATTCAGATTAAACCCTCAGCCGGGCCAAAGCCAAGAGGAAATGCCAGGTCTAACTTGGTTTTGGCCACATGGTGGCAGCAGAGGAGAGGGAAAGAATAGTTTTGTTGCTGTTGGTAAACCCAGCCGCAGACTTCGGATTTAGGGGCTGGAGGTGATGTCTACCACCATGTACTAGTCATTTTAGAGAATTTGTTTTTAGGAAAGAGAACCAGAAAGTATTACATGCACACCCTTTATTAATGAGTAACAGAGCAAACAAAATATTATTTGATGAATACAACATGCATGCACTTAATTTTCATATTATGGTCAGTTAAGGATGAAAAGAGGAAGGCAGGGGGCACCCACGCTAGTGAAGAGTCCCAGGCTCCCTAGTTCAGAGCCCAAGCTTTGTGTTCAAATCCCCATCCTGCCGCTTATCCCCAATGACTTCTTGTCCCCTACCTTGATGGTGCAAGTGACCAACATATATTGAGATTTGCTAGATGCCAGGTCATTATTCTAAGCACTTAATTATTTACTTATTCATTTTTTAGTTTTAATTTAATTTAATTTTTTAAAAGTAAACTCTACTGCCAACGTGGGGCTCGAACTCATGACCCCAAGATCAAGAGTCACGTGCTCCACCAAATGAGCCAGCTAGGCACCCCTATTCTGAGCACTTTATATGTATTCTCATAACAACCCCAGAGAGATATTATTATCCTCGTTTATAGTTAAGTAATTTGCCTGAGGTCAACCAGCCAGTGAAGAATAATGTCAGGACTTAATGCCCAGGAACTCAGAGCTCAGAAGTCAGGATCTTAGTACTGTTTGGCAGGCTTGCCTCTGCACAGGCTATGATGATGTCCACCCAAAAAGGCTACTGGGAAGAGATGAGGGGTGCCTGCCCCGTGGTGGGTGTTACGGACTGAGCTAACTAAGACACTGATTCCTAGTAATTTCTATAAATTCAAGAGAGGAGAGAGAAATGGGATACCTCAAACTTATCTGGAAGGAGAGTTGGAAAGAATCACAGAATCCTCTGCCCTCTGAGGTTCATGGTAGACCTTGCTGTCCATCTTTTCCAGAATTGTGTATTTCCTACAGCCTTTGTGTTACCTCTGAACACTTCCCACTAAGCACAGCCTTTCTAAAGGCAAGGATGCTCTCTCCCTTTTAGCAGTCTCAAGTTTTATAGGATTTAGGGCCAGGATTCTGTGAGTGTGCCTTGGAGACCACCTGCATCAAAATCACCTAAGGTGCTTATTTAAAATGCGGTCCCAGCCCTCACTCCTGACCCACTGATGCAGGATGTCTGGGGGTGGAGGGTAGAATATGCATTTTACATAAACAGGCCAGGTGATTCTGATGCATGGCAAATAGATTTGGAGTAAGAATGGGGTGAGGGGAGGGCTTTTACTATTCCTCAAGTCAGCTCAGAGCCAGATCTCCATTCAAATACTGGTTCTACTGCTTTGTAGCTTGGAGCCTTGGGCAAGTTACCTCCCTGGGCTGCAATTTCCTCATCTGTAAAATGGGGATAATAATATGTGCTGCACAGTATTTTTATGAGGATTAAATGGTCTGATGAATGCAAAGCTACCAGCACCCAATCTGGCCTATCATTAAGTAGCTTCCTACCTTACCATTGTGGTTTCTGAGGTCTGTGGTTACCAGATTTTGTGATGTGTGTGGTGATGGTCTTGGTCATGGTTTCACCAAATGTCAGTTGTTCTATGGTCCTTGGAGAGGAAGGGGTGGAAATGGTGTCTCTCTGTGTGGGGGTGGGGGTGGGGGTGGAGGGTAGGGGGGTGTCTGGCTACTTGCCCAGCAAGGGGTTATTTGATTAGTTTTGCTCATCTTATTTTTCCAGCCTTTGTCAATTTCAGTTTCCCTTCCCATAAGAGAGGAGCTGACCGTGTTCCAGTGTGGTTTGAATTTGAGTGTGGGAATGAGCATAAAGTCTCCAAAGAAAGCAACCAAGAGATGAACCTGACTCTGTACAAAGAGAAAGTGGATTTGGTTGTGAGATCTGAAAGGGGGAGCCCTGACTCCTACTTCCAGGTGCTCCTAGTCCAGTGGAAAAGCGTTAACTCATACTCTCAAAGAATCCTCAGTAGATTCATGTTCAGGACAAGAGCAAACAGAGAAAGCAAGTATGCCTTGGTAGATCAATCCTTGGGACATTTTAGGGGCTGGGACATGCTGTGTCGGAGAAAAAGGCAAATATCAGAAATAACTCTGGGAGCTTCATCAGCTTGCTATTGCTATGTAACACATCATCCAAAAACTCAGTTGCTTAAATCATGCGTCATTGATTTTCACTCCTGTGTCTTTGGGACAGCTGGGTCCTGCTGATCGTGGCTGGGCTGCTCTTGCATCTACAGGTTGGATAGGGATTCGAGTTAGATGACTCTGTCCCATGTGTCCTTCATCCTCCTCTTGTGGCCACTGGGCTAACTGGACATGTTCTTCTCATTGCAATGAAAGGAACACAAGAGAACAAGCCCAATATCGTAGCTTCTTTTCATGCCTGTGTCTTGCCTTCTAATATTCTATTGACAAAGCAAGTTGCGTGGTTGAACCCAGAGTCATGGAGGGCAAAGTTATGTGGCCAAGGGCATGGGTTCAGGGATGGGTGAACTGGGGCCGTTGGTATAATTGACCAGATTCCTCCGTGAATTTCCTCAACTCTCCCTTACTCTGATCTCAAGTCCTTGCTTCCTCTTTGATGCTGCTAAGGCACTTGTACCTGTCTTCTGGCTTGGATCATAATCCATGCTACTGCTATAGCCTCAGTCACCAGGCATGTGGGACCTGTGAACTGTGTGCGTAGTTCTGGTGCCTGGTAAGTAATAGTAAGAGAGAGAGAAGACAGCAAACAAGGGCAGAAAATAGGAACCAGCGACAGGAACGAGAAAACAGGAGAAGCACATAAAAGTAAAGGGAGTGGAAGAAAGAAACTGGAAGAGATGTGAATAGGGTGAGTTAAGGGATCCTCTGAACTTGAAAAGGAAAATTACCCAGAGCAGGCCCAGGCCAGGAGGCCCCAGAAGACGGAAAGTTACTCACAATAAGCTAGAGATAACCAGAAGCTCCCTACTGGGAGCAAGAGATAAGCAGCCCTTTCTGCTTCTGTAAACGGGCTTCCCACCACAGGCTCCCCGCACTACAGTCCTCGCCTAAAGCAGCCCCGCCCCCCAGTTTAAAACCACCTGCCAGCAGTCAGCACAGCCCTTGGAACCTGACTGCCTGCAGTCCCCTATAAAAACCCTATAACCCCGTTGCCTGGGGTCCAGAACTTCAAGCATGGGCTCCTCCGGGTCCGCCGGCGTAAAAGAATCCGAGTCCTCCTACTTCTCCCAAGGGTCACTTGGTCTCTGGCCGGTCGGATTATTTTTCCCCAACAAACTAAGCTGCTGGCTCTCTCAGTTTCTTGGAATATTGATCTATCCCAAGTATTTTAAAGCAGCCATATCCGCATTGAGAAAGAGCCTTGTGTTCTTATTTTTCGTGTGTAGTGGTTGCATTTTCCTGGCGGCAGCCCTCTCATGAAAGATTAGATAGGCTTATAGAAATTTCCTTTGTACCCATAGAAGGAGTAATCAATTTCCCATTTATGATTGGAGGCTCTTTGACCACTGAGATCTCTCCAGTTGCGGCACATTTGAAATGAAGGCTGCCTTGCTTAATGCGTGAAGGTTACATTAGAAGCAAGGGTGTAGGGCAGACTCAAATTCTTTTCTTGAAATGCAATTGTTTGTTTTTTTCTGGATAAGGTGGGGTCATAGTGCTCCATGTTATTTTGAATAAACTGAAAAGTTGAAAATATTGATGCTGGAAGGGTGGGCTAGATTGATTTTGAAACGGCCGGAAGTCGTTTCAGGACAAACTCAAGAATATGGTGGGTAAGCAGCAGGTTTTCGTGTGCAGCGTAAAGACTTCCTGAAGAGGGACTGCAAACCCCTGTGAGCTACAGCAGCCTCACTGAGATAAGCATAAGCTCTTCCTGGGGAACAGCCTGGGAACAGAAAATATAAGCATTTGCATATGCTTATTTTGCTTCAGGTATTCAAAATTGGTCTCTTTATATTTCATGTGAAAAAGATCCAGGGGAATATTCTTTAGTGGATTTAAGAACTCCCCTGCAGTCTTTCTGGAGATGGGGGAAAGATTGATCCTCTTGTCTTCAGGCCAATGTTAGCTGCTAGGTCTACCCAAAGTAAAGCAAGGGTAGGAGTGGGTTGGGGATGGGGCCCAGGGTCCCACATGCCTGGTGACTGAGGCTATTTACATGCCCACCATTCCCTTCTCTTGCCTGTCCTACTGGGGGTCTGGAAGTGGAAGACCCTTCTAGGGTGTGACCAGCTCTTTGGGATGACCAGGGCAGGGCTGGTGGCCCAGAAGAAGGAAGTATTGGTAATCTCCCAAACCTCACTGCATCCCTTTCCCCTTATGCAGCAACATCACCTGGAAGAAGATCAGAAGACAGACAAAGCAAAACATATCACATACATATTCTCTGTGCCAGGTTCTAGAGACACCGAGAGAACTCAGACAAGGTCCCTCATGTCAGCTCATAGGGTGAGTCAAGGTCCCTCAGGACACACCCTATTCCCTAGGTTAGGGCTGATGGTGCAGGTGTGGAATGGTTGATGAGCATCATGACCAATACCTTTGTGAAACTTTAGAGAAGGCAGAGGGAGGAAGTGGGTCGTGAAGCAAGGGACAGGCTATCGGTAGAGTAGCGAAGAACGGGCATCACAGCACGAGCAGATGATCTGGGGAGCGGGTGGGAGGAAGAGGGACCAGGAAAGAGTGGCCTCAGTGTCATCATAGGGCCGAGCTATGGGGTCTGATGGGCTGAGCAAGGAAGCCTGAAGTGTGTGAATTTGGGCAGGTCCCTTAACCACTCTGGGCCTCATTTCCCCAGTTTATTAAATGAAGGGATTGGATTAGATCGAGGGCCCCTCGGGGAGGTGGAGGAGAAGCATCAAGGAGGTAGAGAAGGTGTCTTTGACTCTCACCTCACCTAGACTGTGCTGCTTTTTCCCCCCTTCAGTTTTATATATGTTTCTGTGTATGTTTATTAGAAAAAAAGTGTTTTTAAAAATTTTGGTTTTGTTTTGTTTTGCTAAAACTGCTAAAGATCTTTAAGCTCCCTTTTATTTTATTTATTTTTATTTATTTAGATCTAAACAGCAAAGTGTAGCAGTTCCAGGACCAGGTGGTGGCAGGCTTGTGAGTGGGAGCTGGAAAAGCCCTTGGGTAAGCCAGGATTGCTACAGCCTTCCCCCTCCCTGGAAGGGAAAGAGCCTGAAGGGAGAAGTGGAGGGGGGAGGGGTGGGTGTGGATTTCTTGGAGAGATGTGGACATTAAAAAAAATAAATCTATTTAAAAATTGGGCATATCATGAAGACTTTCAGACCCCAAATGTGTCCTCACCTGAGCGAGTGCACCTGCCCCGGTCTGGGATTTCTTCTTGCAAGTTCTTCCACTGAGACCCCCAAAGCTGGGGTCTAGATTCTGTGGGGCCCTGTTAAAATGCACCTGAGCAACTCCAGTAGCAGAAGCGCTTGTTCTGGTTCTGTGAGCAGCTAGCCTGCCATCTTGGAGACTCAGAGTCCACATTCGTAAACTGGCCATAAGAATACCCTAGCTTTGGGCGCCTGGGTGGCTCAGTTGGTTAAGCGACTGCCTTCGGCTCAGGTCATGATCCTGGAGTCCCTGGATCGAGTCCCGCATCGGGCTCTCTGCTCGGCAGGGAGCCTGCTTCTCCCTCTGACCCTCCCCCCTCTCATGTGCTCTCTCTCTCTCTCATTCTCTCTGTCTCAAATAAATAAATAAAATCTTTAAAAAAAAAAAAAAAAAAGAATACCCTAGCTTTGTGCGGGTAAAAGCAAATGAAGTGCTGGCACATGATAAAGACTTAAAAACTACCTCTTCCACCTGTCCCTACTGCCTGTAGCCCATCCCTTCTTTCCTGCTTTGCTTCATTTCATGAACTTATGGTGCATGCCCACTGCATGCACCTTCTACAGAATTCCTGGTGTAGCCAAACAGGTGGCATCCTAGTAAACAAGTACAAGAACAAACAATTTAAAATATGGACAGCTTCTAAATGCTTATTAGCATAAAAATACAATCATTTATTCATCTCAGATGTCCAGAGTGCCTCCTGCCTGTCAAACTGGGTGCACTGGGAAAGGTCAACCCCTTGATGCATGGGTATGTGAACTTTTATCCGTGTCCCAGACGGTTGAGAAGTCAACTATTTGGGAATACATAGGATGTGATAGAAAATAAGGTGCCAGTCCCCCCAAAGCAAGACCTGGGGCTTTGCCCCCTCCCTTACAGGTCTGGGTGGTAAGTAAATGGTAGCATGCTCCCTAAGTGCCTGGGAGTGAGTGTTGGAAGAAGGAATGATGAGGCAGAAAGGGCCCAAGGTTTGCCACCTAAAAATTATGTAAACTTGGACAAGTCAGTTCTTGTTTTTGAACCCAGTTTCCTCGTCTATGAAACTGGATCATAATATCTGCTCCCCTGGTTTTTGTGGGAATAACGTAAGATCAGGCAAGGCTCTGCTTCATAGTGGGTGCTTGGAAAGTGATCGATAGCTATTATTATGATTTTGGAAAAAGCACAGAACAGATGATCACATTCATGAATTGTCCCTGTGGGTGATGCAGACTGTCCTCGTTGGGGTCTAGGGCTTAGGAGTCAGCAACTGAGATCCTTCGTCCAGTGAAAAGGGCTCAGAGTGCGCCCTGCACATCGCGGTTCCGGAGGCTGTAGATGACAGGGTTTAGCATGGGGGTGACTACGGTGTACATGACAGTGGCCACACGGCCCCGCTCTGCCTCATACCGGGATGTGGGCTGGAAGTAGACTGTGATGACTGTCCCGTAGAAGAGGCCGACCACTGCCAGGTGGGAGCCACAGGTGGATACAGCCCAGAGCCTCCCAGATGCTGAGGGCAGCCCGAGCACTGCAGCTGCAATGGCCCCATAGGAGGCCAGAATGAGCAGGAAGGGAGTGACCACCACTGCAGCACCCTCAGTGAAGATGAGCAGCTGGATGTGGCGGGTGCAGAGCAGGAGAGCCTTAAGAGAGGCTGGTGGTCACAGAAGAAGTGGGGCACTTGGGGGGAGGCAGAAGGATAGGCGGGCCATAAGCAGGCTATGCAGGAGGGAGTGGAGGTGGGACACCAGCCATGCGGTCCCCACCAGGGCTGTGCACACGGCCCGGGACATCCTTGTGGCATAGTGGAGAGGCTGTCGGATGGCCACGTAGCGGTCATAGGCCATGGCGGCCAGGAGACAGCTATCAGTTCCACCCAGGGCAAAGAAGAAGTACATCTGGGTCAGGCAGCCAGCTAGGAAGATGGAGCGGTCGTGGGCCAGCAAGTTGGCCAACATCTTGGGGACAGTGACGGAAGTAAAGCAGAGGTCAGCAAAGGACAGATGGGCCAGCAGGAAGTACATGGGTATGTGCAGGGCTGGACTGGCCCGGATGGCGGCCACAATGAGTCCATTACCCAGGATGCCTGCCACATACAGGCCCAAGAATAGCATGAAGAGAGGCCGCCGCTGTCCAGGACTTGTTGTCAGTCCCAAAAGGATGAATGGGCCTCCCTCTGAAGACTCATTGGCAGCATCCATGGCTGGGCTGGTTTTCCCTTAAAACCGCCAGGGTTCTTTCTACTCCTGGGTCGTTTCCCCAGTGTCTAAGGAGAAGGGTGAAGGGCGACTACATTTCTCAAGGCTTCCTAGCAATGGGGAAAATCATGGGTTTGGAGTCAGACAGCCCTGGTATTACACACAGGTGTGACTGTGGGCAAGTCATGTTACCGCCCCAAACCTTCTTCCTTTCTGGCTTTAGGTTTCCCATCTGTAAGATGAGGGAGCTGAACTAGGTGATCTTCTAGGCCACTTCCAGCTTGGATACTTTGTGATTTTAAACAAGGACAGAACAAAAGATGTTGTCCAGGATAGAGGCTGGAGCAGGAAGAAAGTATGGAAGAAAAGACCGAGAGAGGATCAATACAGCAGGTAAGAGCTCTGACCCCCAGGCACTTATTTCAGCAAAGTAAGAATGGGGGGAAACAGAACAAAACAAGATGGGAGGGAGGAACACATGAAAAATAAAAATCCCAAATCTGAGTGCCACATATTCATGTAGAAATATAACTCCCAACGCCTAGACCCAGAACCCCGAGGATAAAGAGAAAAACCCCATACCTCAGGAGGGCATAGAGCACAGGGATCTAATTATATTCCGATAACTGGACTGCCTTCAAGTGTTTCACTGGCAGCAGATGATAGAACACAGTCGAGCACTATCTTCAGATTCTGAAGGAAAAAAAATATTTTGAACTTTGAATTCAATATTAAACCAAAATAATAATCAAGTGTGAGAGAAGAATAAAGATATTTTCAGACTTGCCAAAAAAACAAAAAAAAAGAACAAAAGAACCTGGATGATTCCCCACATACCTGGAGAACTTTCCCCCTGAAATCAAGCACTTTTTGAGAATCAAGCTAATGCCCAACCCTTTGTGAGAAACTTGCACAGACAGACAGATGCACCTGCCAGATGGCAACTTGTTTTAACGTCTCCCATTTTTCCCCCGTCTGAATCTCATTGCAGAAATCTTGAACAGTTCTTTAAGGGAGAGTCTTAACAGGAGAGGGGTTTTAGGACACAGGTTTACTGGAGGCTTTGCTGAGACCATTCGTGCAGGGGAATGATCTCCTAATTTCTTCCTGTGTCCTTCTCTATTAAAAATAAATAAAAAAATAAATAAAATAAAGGCCCTCCCTACCCTAGTGTCTTCCTTTTTTTCCTCCATTGGGTAAGAAGAATGTTCTAGCTTTGGCTCCCTGTAGAGCATTTTCTCGAAGTCCCAATCATGTGCCACCTTGGGACATGGTCTCCACATGGGTGGGGTGGAGAGAAAGGAAGAGACTCTGTGGGGAACCTATCGGAGTTTGAACCCCATTCCTCTCCACCCCTGGCCTCATCACAGCCAAATCAGGGGGAACTGGAGAGGGGATCAGGTGGGAGCTGACATTGGCTCTGGCCATGCTCCATCTCTCCTTAGTTCCTGCTTTAACTCCTAGGGCCCATTCTTGTCCTGCTCCTCTGCATGGAGGGGCTTTCCAGGCAGAATTCAGGGACTTGGCCTTGCCCATGTGTAACTGAGTCAGGGAGACAAAAGAAAAATCTGTCAAAATTATGAACTCTGGGTAGATGAAAATCCCAAGAGCATTGGGTCAGAAGGGTCCAGAGCGACGCCAGGCTGAGAGCACTGTGGTTACCCAAGAGGTCAGGGCTATGGCATTCCCTCTCCTAACCTTGATTCTGCCTCTGGATGTTGTAATCTAAACACAAAGCAGTCTATTGTACTGGACCAAGTGCTAATCTGAGTATGTTCATAACTGCGAATGAAATACAAATGTACCGATAACCATCTTGTACCCCTAAGCTTTAGGACACATGAATCATTATCTATAACCCCAAATAAATCTTAAATTAAGACCCAAGACATGTCAATTTGATACTTAAAATACTCTTCTTATGTCTCTCATCTAGTTCTGAACCTAGATTAACTGCAATAATAACTTTAGACTGTGACCTAAACTTATCACAAACCTTATCCACACATCAATTTAACTTATCTAACGGATCTCTGATATGGACTACACTCTAACCCGAATGTACTCTAGCAATAAAAGTGAAACCTGAACTCTAGCCTTAATTTGTCCTGTACTCTAAAACTAACGCTCAATTATTTCTTTTTTTTTTTTTTAAAGATTTTATTTATTTATTTGACAGAGAGAGAGATAGCGAGAGCAGGAACACAAGCAGGGGGACTGGGAGAGGAAGAAGCAGGCTTCCCGCAGAGCAGGGAGCCCGATGCGGGACTCGATTCCAGGACCCTGGGATCATGACCTGAGCTGAAGGCAGACGCTTAATGACTGAGCCACCCAGGCGCCCTCCTCATCCATTCTTTGGGCTCAATATTTTTTTTTATGCTTTATGATCTCCACCAACACAAATTCTTCTTGTGGTTCCCCTAACACTTCACATTGTTCCTCTAGCCTGAAATGTCCAGCCTCTTCCTTGTATACCTGAAAAACTCTTTTTGTTGCAGAACGAGCTCAATATCACCTCCTGCAGGAAGCCTTCCTGCCTCCGCTGCAGAGACGCTGTTGCCCTCTGTGTGTTTTAGAGATGCATATACAAGAGCATGTTGTGAGACTGACGAGGAGATGTGATTGTGTGTGATGCAGCAGCAGACTGGAAGCAACCAGAGGCCGGGGCCAGCCATGGAGTCAGCACTCAGGAAATGAGATCCACGTTCTTAGGGTGGGCCGAGGCATAGGTTTTTTTTTTTTTTTTTTTTAAGATTTTATTTATTTATTTGACAGAGAGAGAGAGAGCACAAGCAGGGGGAGTGGGAGAGGGAGAAGTAGGCTGCCCGCCAAGCAGGGAGCCCAATGTGGGGCTTGATCCCAGGACCCTGATTCTGAAGCCATCCACCAGAAATCCCAAGTGGTGAGGATTGGTACAGATACATTGGCCCCTTCCATCTGAGTGACTGAGCCATCCAGGCGCCCGGGCATGGATATTCTTTTTCTGTCAGTCAAACTATACAGGCAGCCCATCAAACTGTTGACTGGAAAGGTCCTAAAAATACCACCGGCAGAGCCATGGGTGATGGCACTCAGATTTGGGACGGGCTCATGTAGGCTCCCTCTAAGTTATGGGTATTTGAGCACCTGGCACAGAACAGAAAAACCACTCAGAACAGAACCAACCCAGTTGCACCAGGAGAATGGGATGACTATCACTGGAACTATGTAGTCATTCTGTCACATTAAAGGATAGTACTGACCGGCTGTCCTGGCCGGGTGTTTATTGGGTAGCCCCAAATGGGACCCAGTGGTTGTATGGTAAAAAATTTTGGCTATGGCTTCCACCTGGATGGTTGTTGGGTCAACGCATCCGGGTTTTCCCTGGGCACAGGGGAGAACCCACCCCTTGGTAACAAAAACTGCCCATTTCCCTCTCCTCAAGGCCAGATGGACATGCATTTTTTTTTTTCTACTGGTATGATCATTTTGCCTGGAGGACATTAGAACATAGTTAGAAGCCCTTACTAAATTTACAAGTTTTAATGATGGTCGGTAAACAAGCCTTAAATGACAGTAAAGCCTGCCTTTGCCGAACACTGAAACGTGTCTAAGGAGAAAAGCTGTCCTTCAAAACAGAATGGACTTGGATATTATTACTGCCTGCAAGGAGGCACCTGGGCTACTATGTAAACAGTACGTTATGTGTTCACACCTGATGAGTCTGCTAATGTATCTTTTTTTTCTCTCTCCACTCCCCCCCTTTTTTAAATTTGGGTATAGTTGACACACCATGTTATATTAGTTTCAGGAGTACATCAGAGTGATACAACATCTCTATTATGCAGTGCTCACAAGGGTGGCCACCCGCTGTCACCATACAACACTGTTGCAATATCCTTATGTATCATCTTTATTAAATCACAGGAGGGCACAAGTGAACGCCCTGAGTAAACTGACCCCCAGCCTAGGGGACTTAATAAATCAGTGGTTCGAATCATGGGGTTCTTGGTGGAAAAACACGTTACTTACTTCGGGAATCATTACCTTAATCCGTGTTTTCTTTTGTATGTACTTATACTGTTGCTATGGTATCTGCTTCCGATGCAGCCAAATAGCCACCAAACAGCCACTTCCATGGGGCGAACCCCCTTGCGGACCGCTCAGGGCACACTGCGGGCGCGGAGGGCGTGCGAGGTGCGGGGAGCGGGTCCCAGGGGTGGAGTGTTGCAGGACCGCACGCATGGAGAGGACGTGACCTCCGGCTGACCCTAGCCTCGGCACGTAGCTCCGCCCACTGTTCCCACAGTGGGAGCCATTTTCAAGGACACAGGCTGGAGAGAGCAAGGTGCCGTTGAGGCGCTCTGGACGGCAAAGTGAGCGAACCCCAATGAGGCCTCTGTCTCTACGAACTTCTACGATTCTGGCCTGCGGGTGTGGGTATCAGCTCATCTTGTGGCGCCCGAGACAAGATGTGCCCCGTGCGCAAGGTCTCTTGCTCGTGAACCCTGCCGCCTACCAGTCCGCGTGGCCTGCCCCCTTGCGTGGTCTTTCCGTGTCCTCCGTGTAGGCAGGCCAGTGTGCGAGCCGGCAGGCGGGGATCCTGTCCCTCTTCGCCGCCGCAGCTGAGCCGTGCTTCCTGTAAGTGGACGGTCTGGGTGGGGGTGACTTTCCTATTCCTCTTGATCTTTCATGATACTTTTTTTTTTTTTTAAGATTTTATTTATTTATTTGAGAGAGAGAGAGAGAACAATCAGGGGGAAAGGCAGGCAGAGGGAGAGAGAGAAGCAGGCTCCTGATACGGGGCTCAATCCCAGGATGCAGGGATCATGACCTGAGCCCAAGGCAGACGCTTAACCGACTGAGCCACCCAGATGCCCCTTACTTTGATTTTTAAAAGTAAAAGTAAAATTAAAATAGACTTTTCATTAGACAATAAAACATTATTTAAAAATTTTTTGCTTTCTATTCTACTTGTGCTGTCAGCACTTTGCAATTGTATTTTTGCTCCTCGGTAAGTACTGTGAACTGAATTGTGTACCCCCACCCACCCAAATTCATGTATTGAAGCCCTAACCTCCAATGTGACTGTGTCTGGAGATAGGGTCTTTAGGAGGTAATTAAGGTTATATGAGGTTTTAAGAGCGGGGCTCTAATCCTATAGGAACAAAATCTTGTTCTCTGGCTGCCATGTGAAGACGCAGAAGGTGGCTATCCGCAGGCGGGGAAAAGGGCTCTCACTGGAAACTGACCTCGCTGGCACCCTGATTTCAGATGTCCAGCCTGCAGAATTGTGAGAAAACAAATTTAGCAAAAATACCCCGAAGGTATTTTGTTATAGCAGCCTGAGCTGGCTAAGGCAATAAGGAAAGCATGTTTGATCCCCAGACAATTGAGCGCCATAGGTGCTGTTGACGTGTGTATGTATGGATGTATGCGTGTTTATACGGCCTTTTAAAAACTTTCAGTCTCATAGAATGAACCTCTAAAGTTGGCCTTGCCACATGTGGATTTTGGTGCTTTCTCAACCTTGATACAAAGGCAAGTTTGTTACAAGGGGTTGGGGACAGTCTAGCTTTGTTAGAGGCTCTACTGTAGGATAATCTAGGACAGTACCTCAAATGCAGAAACCATTCTGAATGCCTCTAGACATAATCTCTGGAAGAGGAAAAGTCATTGATTAATTTTTGAAGTGAAACCAACCTTGAGTTACGGGGAAAATCCAATGTGGTCATGAAAAATGATCTTTTCTTGTGCATTGCTTGATTAGTTTGGTTAATATTTTGTTTGGAATGTGAGTCTGTATGTGTTAATGAGACCTGACTGCAGTTGTCCTTTTGTATGAAGACTGTCAGCTTTTGATTATTAAGGTTTGCTCACCTTGTAAAGGGGTCTTGTGAATGTCTCTTATTTTTTACTATCTGGAAGAGTTTTGTAAGGCAGAAATTAATTCTTTCTTGGAAACATTTTTGCACACCAACTCTCTTGTTTTTGCCATCTGGCCCGGGAATTTTCTTTGAGGAAAGGTTTTAATGGTTACAGATTTATTCAGATTTTAAATTTCTTTTCACCTCAGGTTTTAGTAAGTTATATTTTTATAGGAGTTTGTCTATTTAATCTAAAATTTCAAATGTATTAGCATAATGTTATTTATAACATCCTCTTATTTTATTGTAATATCTGAAGAGATGTGACTATATTTTTCCTGTTATTGGTAATTGGTGGGATATTTTCTCAGTTTCTTTTTTATTTTATTTTATTTTATTATGTTATGTTAGTCACCATATAATACATCATTGGTTTTTGATGTGGTGATCCACGATCCAATGTTTTCATATAACACCCAGTGCTCCATGCAGTACGTGCCCTCCTTAATACCCATCACCAGGCTAACCAATCCCCCCTCCCCCCTCCCCTCTAAAACCCTGTTTGTTTCTCAGAGTCCATAGTCTCTCATGGTTCATCTCTCCCTCCAATTCCCCTCCCCCCATTTTTCCTTTCCTTCTCCTAATGTCCTCCATGCTATTCCTTATGTTCCACAAATAAGTGAAACCATATGATAATTGACTTTCTCTGCTTGACTTATTTCACTTAGCATAATCTCCTCCAGTCCCATCCACGTTGATGTACAAGTTTGTTATTCATCCTTTCTGATGGCTGAGTAATATTCCATTGTATATATGGACCACATCTTCTTTATCCATTTGTCTGTTGAAGGGCATCTCAGCTCTTTCCACAGTTTGGCTATTGCGGATATTGCTGCTATGAACATTGGGGTGCATATGGCCCTTCTTTTCACTACATGTGTGTCTTTGGGGTAAATACCCAGGAGTGCAATTGCTGGGTCCTAGGGTAGCTCTATTTTTAAATTTTTGAGGAACCTCCACACTGTTTTCCAAAGTGGCTGTACCAACTTGCATTCCCACCAACAGTGTAAGAGGGTTCCCCTTTCTCCACAACCTCTCCAACATTTGTTGTTTCTTGCCCTGTCCATTTTTGCCATTCTAACTGGTGTAAGGTGGTATCTCAGTGTGGTTTTGATTTGGATTTCCCTGATGGCTAATGATGATGAACATTTTTTCATGTGTCTGTTAGCCATTTGTATGTCTTCTTCAGAGAAGTGTCTGTTCATATCTTCTGCCCACTTTTTGACTTGATTATTTGTTTTTTGGGTGTTGAGTTTGAGAAGTTCTTTATAGATCTTGGATACCAGCCCTTTATCTGTAGTGTCATTTGCAAATATCTTCTCCCATTCTGTGGGTTGCCTCTTTGTTTTGTTGACTGTTTCCTTTGCTGTGCAGAAGCTTTTTATCTTGATGAAGTCCCAAAAGTTCATTTTTGCTTTTGTTTCACTAGCCTTTGGAGATGTATCTTGAAAGAAGTTGCTGTGGCCGATGTCAAAGAGGTTACTGCCTATGTTCTCCTCTAGGAGTTTGATGGATTCCTGTCTCAGATTGAGGTCTTTCATCCACTTTGAGTTTATCTTTGTGTATGGTGTTAGAGAATGGTCGAGTTTCATTCTTCTGCCTGTGGCTGACCAATTTTCCCAGCACCATTTATTGAAGAGACTGTCTTTTTTCCATTGCATGTTTTTTCCTGCTTTGTCAAAGATTATTTGACCACAGAGTTGAGGGTCCATATCTGGGTTCTCTATTCTGTTCCATTGGTCTATATGTCTGTTTTTGTGCCAGTACCATGCTGTCTTGGTGATCACTGCTTTGTAATATAGCTTGAAATCGGACAATGTGACGCCCCCAGCTTTGTTTTTCTTTTTCAACATTTCCTTGGCAATTCGGGGTCTTTTCTGATTCCATAAAAATTTTAGGATTGTTTGTTCCAGCACTTTGAAAAATGTCATTGGAGTTTTGATCGGTATGGCATTGAAGGTATAGATTGCTCTGGGTAGCATAGACATTTTAACAATGTTTATTCTTCCGGTCCATGAGCATGGAATATTTTTCCATCTTTTTGTGTCTTCTTCAATTTCTTTCATGAGTGTTTTGTAGATCCTAGAGTATAGAGCCTTTACCTCTTTGGTTAGGTTTATTCCGAGGTATCTTATGGTTTTTGGTGCTATTGTAAATGGAATCGTTTCTCTAATTTCTCTTTCTACAGTTGCGTTGTTAGTGTATAAGAAAGCAACTGATTTCTGTGCATTGATTTTGTATCCTGCCACATGACTGAATTGCTGGATGAGTTCTAGTAATTTGGGGGTGGAGTCTTTTGGGTTTTCCACATAAAGTATCATGTTGTCTGCGAAAAGAGAGAGTTTGACTTCTTCTTTGCCAATTTGAATACATTTTATTTCTTCTTGTTGTCTGATTGCTGTTGCTAGGACTTCTAGTACTATGTTGAACAATAGTGGAGAGAGTGGGCATCCTTGACATGTTCCTGATCTTAAGGGAAAGGCTCTCAGCTTTTCCCCATTGAGGATGATATTCGCTGTGGGTTTTTCATAGATGGATTTTATGAGCTTGAGGAATGTTCCCTCTTTCCCTATACTCTGAAGAGTTTTAATCAGGAAAGGATGTTGTATTTTGTCAAATGCTTTTTCTGCATCAATTGAGAGGACCATACGGTTCTTCTCCCTCCTCTTATTAATGTGTTCTATCACATTGATTGATTTGCGAATGTTGAAACACCCTTGCATCCTGGGGATAAATCCCACTTGGTCGTGGTGGATGATCCTTTTAATGTATTGTTGGATCCTATTAGCTAGGATTTTGTTGAGGATTTTGGAATCCATATTCATCAGGGATATCGGTCTGAAATTCTCCTTTTTGATGGGGTCTTTGCCTGATTTGGGGATTAAGGTAATGCTGGCCTCATAGAATGAGTTTGGAAGTTTTCCTTCTGTTTCTATTTTTTAAAACAGCTTCAATAGAATAGGTATTATTTCTTCTTTGAATGTTTGGTAGAATTCCCCAGGGAATCCATCAGGCCCTGGACTCTTGTTTTTTGGGAGGTTTTTGATCACTGCTTCAATCTCGTTACTGGTTATTGGCCTATTCAGGTTGCCAATTTCTTCCTGTTTCGGTCTTGGCAGCTTATAGGTTTCCAGGAAGGCCTCCATTTCATCCAGATTGCTCAGTTTATTGGCATATAGTTGTTGATAATAATTTCTAATAATTGTTTCTATTTCCTTGGTGTTAGTCATGATGTCTCCCCTTTCATTCATAATTTTATTAATTTAGGTCCTTTCTCTTTTCTTTTGGATATGTCTGGCCAGTGGTTTATCGATCTTATTAATTCTTGCAAAGAACCGACTTCTAGTTTCGTTGATCTGATCTATTGTGTTTCTGGTTTCTAATTCATTGATTTCTGCTCTAATTTTAATTATTTCTCTTCTAATGCATGGCTTAGGCATCATTTGTTGCTTTTTCTCTAGTTCTTTAAGGTGTAGAGTTAGTTGGTGAATTCGGGTGAGGCTTGGATGGCTTGGATGGCTATGTATTTCCCCCTTAGGACTGTCTTTGCAGTATCCCATAGGTTTTGGACCAATGTGTCTTCGTTCTCATTGATTTCCATGAATTGTTTAAGTTCTTCTTTGATTTCCTGGTTGACCCAAACATTCTTGAGCAGAGTGGTCTTTAGCTTCCAAGTGTTTGAATTTCTGCCAAATTTTTTCTTGTGATTGAGTTCCAGTTTTAGAGCATTGTGGTCTGAGAATATGCAGGGAATAATCTCAATCTTTTGGTATCGGTTGAGACCTGATTTGTGACCCAGTATATGGTCTATTCTGGAGAAAGTTCCATGTGTGCTCAAGAAGAATGAGTATTCTGTTGTTTTAGGGTGGAATGTTCTGTAAATATCTGTGAGGTCCATCTGGTCCAATGTATCATTCAAAGCTCTTGTTTCCTTGTTTCCTTGATTTTCTGCTTAGATGATCTGTCCATTGCTGAGAGTGGAGTATTGAGGTCTCCTACAATTAACGTATTGTTATCAATATGACTCTTTATTTTGGTTAACAGTTGGCTTATGTAGATGGCTGCTCCCATGTTGGGGGCATAGATATTCACAATTGTTAGATCTTCTTGTTGGATAGACCCTTTAAGAATGATATAGTGTCCTTCTGTGTCTCTTATTACAGACTTTAGTTTAAAATCTAATTTGTGGGTGCCTGGGTGGCTCAGTTGGTTGAGCGACTGCTTTCGGCTCAGGTCATGATCCTGGAGTCCCGGGATTGAGTCCCGCATCGGGCTCCCTGCTCGGCGGGGGGTCTGCTTCTCCCTCTCCCACTCCCCGTTTGTGTTCCCTCTCTCGCTGTGTCTTTCTCTGTCAAATAAATAAATAAAATCTTTAAAAAAAATCTAATTTGTCTGATATAAGAATTGCTACCCAGCTTTCTTTTGAGGTCTGCTGGCATGGAAGATGGATCTCCATCCCTTCACTTTCAGTCTGGATGTATCTTTAGGTTCAAAATGAGTCTCTTGTAGATGGGTCCTGTCTTTTTATCCAGTCTGCAACCCTGTGCCGTTTTATGGGAGCATTTAGGCCATTCACGTTGAGAGTGATTATTGAAAGATACGAATTTATTGTCATCATGTTGCCTGTGAAGACGTTGTTTTTATAGATTGTCCCTGTAAATTTCTGTTGTAGATCACTCTTGGGGTCTTTCTCCTTTTATAGAACCCCTCTTAATATTTCTTGCAGGGCTGGCTTAGTAGTCACATATTCTTTCAGTTTCTGCTGGTCTTGGAAGCTCTGCATCTCTCCATCCGTTCTAAATGAAAGCCTTGCCAGATAAAGTATTCTTGGCTGCATGCTCTTCTAATTTAGTACCCTGAATAGGTCTTGCCAGGCCTTTCTGGCTTGCCAGGTCTCTGTGGATAGGTCTGACGTTATTCTGATGTTCCTCCCTCTGTACGTAAGGAATCTCTTCCCCCTAACTGCCTTTAAGATGGTTTCCTTGGTTCTAAGATTTGCAAGTTTTACTATTACATGCCGGGGTGTTGGCCTGTTTTCCTTGATCTTAGGAGGGGTCCTCTCTGCCTCTAGGACTCGAATGTTTGTTTCATTCCCCAGATTAGGGAAGTTCTCAACTACGATTTGCTGAAATACAACTTCTAGTCCTCTCTCTCTCTCCACTCCCTCCGGGATTCCAATTATTCTGACATTGGAACGCTTCATAGTGTCACTTATTTCTCTGATTCTATTTTCATGGATTCTGAGTTGTTTTTCCCTGGCCTCCTCTTTTCCCTTTTTATCTATTATATTGTCTTCCAGGTCGCTTATTCGCTCTTCTGCCTCGGTTGCCCTAGCTGTTAGATTATCTAGATTGGATTGGATCTCATTGATAGCATTTTTAAGTTCTGCCAATTGACCTTTCATTTCTGCCCTTAGAGACTCTATGTTGCCATTAATTGATTTCTCCATTCTAGCCATTGTCTTCCCAATTGCTAGCTTGAATTCCATCTCCGACATCTTGGTTATATCTGCATCCATTTATAAATCTGCAGCATAAGTCATAATCTCTGAGTCTTTTCTATTTTGGGGGCTCCTCCTCCTAGTCATTCTGTTGATGGGTGGTTGAGGGAATGTATAGAGTCCAAATTATTGACCAGAACCCAAGCAAGATGCACCTGTTTTCTTGGGACCTTAGGGTTGCTGGCCTCTTGTTTTCCCAGCCTGTCTTCTGCAGGAGGGGCCTGCCGCACTGTTACTCAGGCAACCCTGTTTGGGCGGAGTTGCCCTGCCCCCCTGTGGCAGGGGATGGGCTCATTGGGAATCAGTTTTGGGGGCTTTTGTTCTCTGGCGGCTTTCCCTGGCAGCTTTCTGCGTCTCTTACAGGCATCAGAGCAGAAGAGACCGTTTCCAACCCTCTGCCTCAGAGCAGAGACCGCAGTCTGTTCTTCAGTGAGCTCTCCAGGCCACACCGTCTCCGTTTCTGTCCGTGCTGCTATAAACTGCAGCGGCCTGGGTTGTGCGCCCCTCCGCAGCACCCCCAGTCCTGCCTCCAGGTCGGAGCACGTCTCTGCCCTTTGTGCTTCTAAAACCACCAGCTGCCCCCAGTTCGCACACGCACACGCCCGACCCCCGCTGCTCTGGGTTTGCGCCCCGGGGGCTGCCCTAGAGTCCTTTCCCCGCAGCTACCGGTCTGCAAGTCTGTGCCTGTTCCCAGCGCACGAGGCTGTCGCTCACTGGCAGTGTAGGATCCCCACGCCAGGCACCCTCCCACTGCCGTTTATCGTTTATCCTCCGATATCTGCCCGCGGAATCACGGCTCCCTGCTTCGTACCTCAAAACCAACCACCTGCGATACTCTGTTTGTAGAGATCCAGATCTTCTTACATCTCAGGCTGGTTTCGTGGGTGCTCAGCGTGGTCTGGTAGATGTCCACCTCAATTCCAGAGACCAGTTGAAATAGGGTCCCCTACTCCTCCGCCATCTTTCCCCCCGAATCTCTCAGTTTCATTAGAGGGATATGAGTTTTATTGATATTTTCAAAGAATAATCTTTTAGCTTTTTTGAACTCTTTATTATATTTTCTTTCTATTTCAGTAGTTTTTGCTCTTTCTTTTACTCTTCTTGCATTGATTTTGCTGTTGTTTTTCTAACTTTTCATAATGGGTGCTTAGCTAATATTTTGCAGCTTTTTCTGCTTCTTAACATCTGCGTGTATGCTGTGAATTTTCCCTAAATATTTCATTTGCTTCCCACGTGCTCCCAAAAGCGACATAGTGGTTTTTGTTCACACTAAATATTTTTTAATATCCACCACTTTTTATACTTTGCTACTGGATTATTTCTAAATGTGCTCCTCAATTCCTAATTATATGGGGAGTTTTCAAGTTATCTTTTTGATACTGGTGTTTAGTTGAGTTGCATTTGTGGTCTGTACGATTTCAGTCCTTGAAAATTTGTTGAGATTTGCTTTATGGTTCAGTATATGGTCGAGTTTTTAAGATATTCCTTGTATGCTTGAAAAGAATGTGTTCTCCACAAGTATTGGATGTAGCGTTTTACATAATGTGCATTAGATTAATATTGTTAATTGTGTTTTCCAAATCTTTCATATATCTACTGGTTTCTTTTTGCCTACTTGTTCTATCAGTTACTGGGAGAAGTATATTAAAATATTCTACTAAGTGGGTTTTATCTAGTTCTCTTTGTTGTTCTATCAATTTAAAATGCCTATTTACAGCAATTGTTTTACTAAAAAAATTTAGAACAGTTATATCTTTCTGGCGAATGAAAGATCTCATGCTTATAACATGAACCTTTGTATCTGTAATAATGCTTTGTCTTAAAGTCTAGTTGTTCAATAATGATATAGCTACATGTATTTTTATAGTCTATGTTTTTTCAACTTTGTATTTTCTTTTTATTGTTATTATTATTATTATTTTAATTTAAAGTAAACTCTATGCCACACATGGGGCTTGAGTTCACAGGGCTTGAACTCACCATGCCAAGATCAAGAGTTGCATGCTCTATCAGCTGAGCCAGCGAGGCACCCCTCAACTTTCTATTTTCAATCTTTATGCATTTTTAACTTTTCAAGTACATATTTCACTGAAGGATTATTGATGTATACAGAAAAGTATACAACATTTTAAATGTATGCATTGATTAATTTTTCCAAAACACACACACCGACTGAGCCAGTACTTAGGTCATGTAAGAGAACCTGAAGAGTAGTCCAGAAACCTCTTTGGGTGTCCTTTAAATTACCAGTTCTCTCGTTCCTCCAAAAACAACCCAACTTTTAACTACATTGATTAGTTTTACCTGTTTTTGAACTTTACACATATGGAAACTTCCAGTACATACTTTTTAATCTAAGATTCATTTTACCCAATAATATGAGATGCATCCATATATTTACATTTAACAGTAGTTGTTTTGGGCTGCCTCTGTGGCTCAGTTAGTTACGTGACCAACTCTTGATTTCGGCTCAGGTCATGATCTCAGGGTCAAGAGATCGAGCCTCACATGTCAGGCTGTGTGCTGGGCGTAGAGCCTGCTTAAGACTCTCTCCCTCTCTCTCTCTGCCCCTTCCCCCCTCTAAAAAAACCAAAACTGTAGTTGATTGATTTTCATTGCCATGTAGGATTGCACTGATGAATGTCCTGGAATTTATTTGTCGATGTTACTGTTGATGGATCTTTGAGTTGTTTCCAGCTTCTTGGTATGACAGATAGCACTGCTAAGGACATTTTTATACCTGCCTTTTGGATTCCTCTTGGATATATTGATTGAATGAATCCGGCTCATAGGATAAGGCATATGTCAGCTTTAGTAGATACTGTGAAATAATTCTACTCTTGTACAAATTTACACTTTCACTAGCAATGTCTGAAAGATACTACTGCTTCATATCCTGCCATTACTTGTCATTTTGTCTGTCTTTTCAATAGTAATCATTCTGGTAGGTGTTTGCTGGTATTGTGCTGTGGCTTTAATGGGCATTTCCCTGATGATTGATCATATTGAGAGCTTTTTTATGTTTATTGACCCTTCATCTATACATCTTTTTGATGGCACATCTAGTCTAGCCTCTTGTCCATCTCATTATGAGCCGCCTTTTTGTGTATGTAGTTTTGGGGAGTTGGGAGGCAGCACACGATAGCAAAAGGGTGAGCTTTGAGTTAGAAAGACCTACTTGCGGGCGCCTGGGTGGCTCAGTTGTTTAAGCGACTGCTTTCAGCTCAGGTCACGATCCTGGAGTCCCAGGATCGAGTCCCGCATCGGGCTCCCTGCTCAGCGGGGAGTCTGCTTCTCCCTCTGACTTTCCCCCTCTCATGCTTTCTCTCTATCACTATCTCTCTCAATAAATAAATAAAAATCTTTAAAAAAAAAAAAAAGAAAGAAAGAAAGACCTACTTGCAACACTCTGTGTTCAGCTAAAGTCTCTCATGCTTGGAGTTGTCTGTGAAGTTGGCACCGAGCCTTGGTTGGCTGTGTAGGCACCATCCAAGGAGTCATTGCAGTGTTCTGGTGGTCCCAGTTGAAATTAGAGGACTACTCAAGGCGGGGCTCTGAATATATTCCGTGTTGGATTCTGCATTTCCTTCCTTGCTTTTATAGTTGCTGTCTTTGGTGACCAGGAACAAAATATTCACCGCCGACCTAGCTTTGCCACAGTATCTGAGATATCCGTTTGTTTCAAACTCTATCATTCTATTCAGGAAGGACTGAGCATTGGTTAATCTACTAAAGAGAATTTCAAAATGTTCCTGCCTGCCTAGTTAAACTCCTTTTGAATGTCTCGACAGCTTTAACACACGTTAATAAGAAGATGCAAATTACCGGACTGATCCCTCCCTCCTGATCCCTGTGGCAGCAGGACCAGATACACGTTGTAGAGGCGGGGTCTTAGTTGGGCTGGAGAAAGAGAAGGCACCACGGAGAGGAAAAACCAGGCAGAGGAATGTATCAGGTGTATGTGACAGAACCAAGCTGAGAGACACTTAGCATTTCTTTTTTTTTTTTTTTTAAAGATTTTATTTATTTATTTGAGAGAGAGGATGAGAGGAGAGAGAGAGCAATGAGAGGGGGGAGGGTCAGAGGGAGAAGCAGACTCCCCACCGAGCAGGGAGCCCGATGCGGGACTCGATTCCGGGACTCCAGGATCATGACCTGAGCCGAAGGCAGTCGCTCAACCAACTGAGCCACCCAGGCGCCCACACTTAGCATTTCTATGTGTTAATAAGTGCATGGAACAAAAAACAAAACAAAAAAAGGAGAGAAAACTCTTGCAGGAAGCGAAGGGAACATGTTCAGAAGGAAGACTTGAACCATTTGATTTCCTTCTACAATAATTTGTAAAAAATCATGCACCACGAGAAAATGAGAAGTTTGCCTATTCATATGAACTCTGCACAGAGAAGATTTTTCTATTCTGTGACCAGCAGAAGAGCCACAAAGGGAAAACTGTCTGACATAATATACAGATTCAAAACTTCTTTACATAAAAAAGATCATGAACTTCTAAAAGATGAAGAATTAACTGGGAATATCAGAACATCAGAGTAGACAAAGATATACAATTTTTAATGTACAAGAAGATGCTCTACGGATACTGTTTGATTCTCATAAGGGGCACTTGTTGCTGCCTGTCCCCTGCTCCAGCTGTCACAAGTACCATCGTCCCGTGAGCAGCACATTTTCTCCCAGGGAAACACAGCTACCTGTGCTCCCTTCTTCTCGGGCTGCCAGGACTCTCATGGAGGAAGACCAGATCCTGTTCTGCTCCGCCCGGCTTTCTCCTCAATTTCTCTCCCACTTACACCACGTCTATTTTTTATGATGCTTTACTTTCCTGCCAAAATAAGATTCCCGTCCTCAGAGTTTTTCTCAGGAAAAGAGCAATCATGTTGCACAGTGTCCCCTCAATATTACTACACAAAAAGAAAGATATACAGAAGTCAAAGGGAGACAACTCCTGTTACAGATTAAGTAAAAAGAATATATAATTGTGTGTACAGCATTTCCTCATGAAAGCAGAAGCAAGAGCATTTTGCAAAAGACAGAAAGTAACGATGTACAATATTAACATTGATTGGGGCGCCTGGGTGGCTCAGTCGTTAGGCGTCTGCCTTCGGCTCAGGTCATGATCCCAGGGTCCTGGAATCGAGCCCCACATCGGGCTCCCTGCTCAGCGGGAAGCCTGCTTCTCCCTCTCCCACTCCCCCTGCTTGTGTTCCCTCTCTCGCTGTGTCTCTCTCTGTCAAATAAATAAATAAAATCTTAAAAAAAAAATTAAAAAAAATATTAACATTGATTGTCTTTATTTTTTTTAAAGATTTATTTATTCATTTGAGAGAGAGAGTGCGGGGCGGGGGGGAGGGCAAAGGGAGAGAATCTTCAAGTAGACTCCCTGCTGAGTGCGGGACCTAATCCTACGACCCAGAGATCATGACCTGAGCCAAAGCCAAGAGTCAGTCGCTCAACTGACTGAGCCCCAACATTGATTGTCTTTAAATGGAGGGATGGTGGGTGATGTCATCCTTTTTCCTACTTCTTTATGTTTTATATTCTTATTATAATGATTACTGCAAAAAATATTATTTTGCTTGGAGGCAAACAAAATAAACTCAAGATTAAAACCTGAAGAATCAAGGACTTGTCCCATTAACTAATAACCACTCACTGGCAGAGTCTTAGATCCAATCCCTGTTGTGTGATTTCGGGCCAGTCCTGTGATCTGTATGTGCATAGCTTCTTCCAGAAATATTCTTGTTCTCTTAGTTCCAGCAAATAGTATGTCTTCTTGGTTCAGCTTTCTCTGTGGGTACGTTAGTCCCTATCAATGAATTGCTGCAAAGCTGGGCTTGGAAATGGTCCCTGAAACTCGGAGCATTTGACCCTTCCAACTCTTGTGAGCATTTTTTATAGTTTAGTGGGGGCGTGTTTGTCATAGAGCTACTAACTGGGCTTCCTCCTAGAACCTGAATTCTATCTGATGTCATTCTTTTGTTGATTCCCACTCTCTGGTTTGAATCGGCTTGCACACCTATACCTACTAATTAAGTCACAACCAAGATGGCCTTTACCTTTTCTTCAGGTTGATGAAATTTTTGACAAGCTTCTTCCTGACTTTAGGCTTTTGACCTCATTTTCTTAGAATATTCACTTTAGAAAACTTTTAATTATAAATTCTTTCTCTGCTTCTTTGAGATGTAAATCTTTTTTTTTTTTTAAAGATTTTATTTATTTGACAGAGAGAGAGAGAGAGAGAGAGAGAGAGAGGGAACACAAGCAGGGGGAGCGGGAGAGGGAGAAGCTTCCACTGAGTAGGAAGCCCAATGCGGGGCTCGATCCCAGGACCCTGGGACCATGACCTGAGCCAAAGGCAGACGCTTAACGACTGAACCACCCAGGCGCCCCTGAGATACAAATCTTTTAAAAAGCCTCTTGCCGGTTTCACAACGCAGGAACGTCCCAACTCAACAGATGGGAGTATTGCCTATGAAATGCAATGAACAAGGAAGGAAGCCCCCATCTCCCTTTCTTTGTGTGACTGTGGAAGTCTCACTCCTATGGACAATGCTTGTTTCAAGTTACAAAACTACCTCCTATCATAGAGAGGTGAGAAGTTTATTTTTCCTTTGGGTAAATACAATTAAGGAACACAGACGGCCTGTGTTTTTTCACTCACCACCCACCCCAGCACTTAAGAATCCTCTTACCGGGGGCACCTAAATGGCTCAGTTGTTTAAGTGTCTGACTCTTGGTTTTAGCTCAGGTCATGATCTCAGGGTTCTGATATCTAGCCCTGTGCTTTGGCTCCACGCTCAGTGGGGAGTCTGCTTGAGATTCTCTGTCCCTCTGCCCTTCCTTCACTTGTTTGCACATGCTCTCTCTCAAATAAACAAATAAATAATAATAATAATAAAAAAAGAGTCCTCTTAGCATTTATCTCAGCAGGCTTGAGCTCAGATTGAGCTCTGCTCACTCCTCCTATTTCAAGAGTCTTGAATAAAGTCTTCTTTGCCTGTTTAACTTTGGTGCCATTTTTGCTGTGAAATCCTGTAGGGATTTTTGGCCACTCCTTCTTTCCACGCTGCAGTGCTGTCCTTGGCCAGTCGGTTTTATTCCAGGCCTGCCAGGTCAGGCAACCTTTATTTCTTAAACCTGCTTGTGATGCTAAGCATTAGCTTGAGCTTTTCAAAATTGTAATAGGGAATTCCAATGAGGAAGGTATTTCAAAAAGCCTCGTCTTCTACTCTGGGGAAGGACTCTTCATGGGGGGGATCATCTTCCCCAGCCTGAGAGCCTCCACAGAGCCCCTTTCATGTCCCTGTTCCTCAGGCTGTAGATGAAGGGGTTCAGCATGGGGGTGACCATCGTATATACCACAGATGCCACCATTCCAGTGTCTGCTGAGTAGGAGGATGAGGGCTGGAAATACACCAGAAAAAGCGTCCCATAGAAGAGAGTGATCACTGTCAGGTGAGAGCCACAGGTCGAGAAGACTTTGTGCTTCCCTGCAGCCGAGGGGACCCTGAGGATGGTGTGCATGATGTGGGCATAAGAGACCAGGACACAGGCGAGTGGGACCACGCCCGAGAGGGCTGCTTCAGCAAACATCATGACCTGAAAGAGCTGGGTGTCTGAGCAGGCAAGTTTGAGGAGAGGGAGAAGGTCACAGAAAAAGTGTGGGATGGAATGGGAGGCACAGAAGGAGAACTGAGACATGAGGAGGGTGAGGGAGAAGGCCAGGAGGTGGGCGCAGAGCCAGGATGCGGCGACCAGCAGCAGGCAGCGTTGGGGACACATGATCGTGGTGTAGTGGAGAGGAAGACAGATGGCCACGTAGCGGTCATATGCCATCACGGCCAGCAGGAAGTCGTCCAGCAGGGCCAGTGCCATGAAGAAGTACATCTGCACGAGGCACCCAGTGTGGGAGATGGTGTGGTGTTGTGTGAGGATGTTCACCAGCACCTTGGGGACAATGGTGCAGGAGAAGCAGGTATCGATGAGGGACAGGTTGGCCAGGAAGAAGTACATGGGGGTGTGGAGGTGCTGGTCAGCAACTATGGCCAGGATGATGAGCAGGTTCGCCAACACGGTCACCAGGTACATGCCCAGGAAGAGGCCAAACAGGAGAGGCAGCTGCTCTGGGTGTTCAGAGAAGCCCAGGAGCAGGAAATCAGCGATGCTGGTGTGGTTTCTGATTGCCTTCAAGTAGAGAAATTGGAGGAGAATTTTGCTTAAGTAAAGGTAGTCTCTGAATAGTAGAGACTGCAAGGGCTTTGGTCTGTTTTTCTCTATTCCTTGGAAAAGTCACTGAGATTCACTAGCAATTGAAACTGTGGGTTTGTAAACATGTGGACTGTGATAATGAGGCATCAGGGTGAGCTGTAGTTTGGGTTCTAGATTCCTGTCATGTAGCAAGGTTTTGGCATGGATTGTCTGAGTGACACTGAACTGGGATTCACCTGAAAGGACTTCTTCAAATTTAGTTCCCTTTCTAAAAGACTTAGAACAGCAGGTTTAGTCTCCTCTCTTTTGGAGCTCATTTTGGGGTCATACATCTACTAGGATTTCATGGGCACTGCAGGGTGCCTGTGTGTATGCGTGTGAGTGTGTGAGCGCATCCTGAGGGAGATGGAGGAGGAGAAGTTTTTCCAGAGAGGAGCCAGTGCAGACCAGGGGTCTCTAGGTGTAGTGGGGTTTCTGGTGCTCTTTGCCTTAGAGGACCACTCCACTTAGTCAGTGTGGACATGAGAACGTTGGAAACTGAGATGTGTTCTAGCATTAAGGGCACATCATTTTCGTTGTCATCATCAAACTCACCACCAACATCTTTTTATTTTCTGGGCTTTGGCGTCCTGGAGACATGATGGGAAGCTTCTCTCTGCTTCTTTTCTCGGTCTGACCTTGGTCAGCTACTTAACTCTGAATGTGTGTTTCCTCATTTGGACCATGAGCAGCACCTTCATGGAGTCATGGGCGTTACGACTGATACAACATGGATGGAGGGCCGGCTACTCTCAAGGGTGATGATGCTCCTGTCATTGTTGGTTACAGTTGCTGAAATGTGAAGCAGGGACACACGATACAGTGGAAAAACATCAGATGCCCTGCTTTACAGCTCTATTCCTCACATGCCTTTTAAACTCAGGGACAGGTTTTCTCCCTTTCTCCCTGTATTTTTTCTTCTCTGTAAGATACAGATACTAGCCTTACCTGATAGGTGTATTGAAGGGACCAAAGGCTGGAAACTCTTGAAGTTTCTTTATCAACCATGATGTGCAATCAAGATGAGAAATTCCCATGATCCTGTTTGATGGTGTGGAGAAGCAAAGGTGATGATGATGAATGGTCAGTGGCTTCATGTCATGTTTGTTTAGGATTGTCATAAAAACATATATAGCTTTGGGAGTCAGACAGAATCTCCCCACTCTTTACTTGTTTTTTTTTTTTAAGATTTATTTATTTTAGAGAGCAAGAGAGAGAATGAGTGAGCGAGTGGGGAGTGAGGGAGACAGAGGGAGAGGGAGAATCTCCAGCAGACTCCCCGCAGAGGAGGAGCCCAATGCAGGGCTCTCTCTAAGGACCGGAGATCAGACCTGAAGCAAAATCAAGAGTCGGATGCCCAACAGACTGAGCCTCCAAGCATTCCCACTCTTAATCTTGATGTGATTTTGGAAAGTTGCTGAACACTTTTTGGCTTTAGCGTCAACGTCTTTTCAAATGGAATACTACCCGAGTTTACTGAATCCAGTGGTTGTGAAGATTACATTGGGTTAAAAAATGACTGTATAATATTTAGACCAAGGCTGGCACCCAGTAAGTGCTCAATAAATAGGGTCTAGTATTGTTATTACTATTTTTTTTTTAAAGATTTTATTTATTTGACAGAGAGAGACACAGCGAGAGGAGGAACACAAGCAGGGGGAGTGGGGGAGGGAGAAGAAGGCTTCCCGTGGAGCAGGGAGCCCGACGTGGGGCTCGATCCCAGGACCTTGGGATCATGACCTGAGCTGAAGGCAGACGCTTAACGACTGAGCCACCCAGGTGCCCCCATGTTATTGCTGTTTTTGATCAAGTGACGGTGCTTGGTGGTTGTGGTGTTCTGGTCTGTGCCTGCAGGTTGGGCTTGTCAGTTGTGAGGTGTGAACAACAGAAGCCGCCACCACCATCTTCACCGTCAGCAGCACCGCCTCTGCAGGGTTCTGTCTCTACTCAGAACTGTCAATGGCAGAGCCTTTGGTGTTTTGGCATAAACTTGGTCAAATCACAGAATCATCAGGGTCCCCCCAGCCCCCGGTTATTAATGGAAGAATGGGAATCTGTGAGTCTATCTGGAATAGTTATTTGCTGGCTCAAGTTTTTAGAAGAAGAGAGGGTATGGACAAGTTTGGTAAACTCTAACTGGATGTAGAGGACTCAGTTACTGGTACTGACTTGGTGTGGTGGCTGAGAGAGATTCTGGAACCACACCTGCCCAAGTGAACTGAGAGGGAGGTGTGCTTAGTCCAGGACACAGATGGGGCTGGGGGAAGGGTAGTCTGAAGCCCATTCTCTTCAATGCCTTCAGCCTAGACTGTCAGGCACATGAAGAACCCCAGAGGTAGGTGGCCCTCCTAGTGATCTGAAGAGCCAGAAATTGATTGGCAGATGGGAATGTAGGATAGAAAGGGAAAAAGCAAAAGGAGAAGGTCAGTTGCTCTGTGTGTGTGTGCGCGCGTGCGCATGCGTGCAAGCATTCTTATAAGGGGTTAAGGTGGACTGCTCTCTCCCCATCCATATGCCTCAGTTCTTACCTGGACAAGTTGGCCAGCCTCAGTCTCTGACACTTCCAGGAAGGAGATCGGGTTTGCTCGAGAAGACATGGCTAGAGTCACAGAGCCCTTCCCTGTCTGTAGGAGTAGCACAGACTAAAGACTCGGGTCTTTGGTGATATCTCAGGCACAGGCGCTGCTGACTTTTCGCAGGCAGTGTCTCCTGGGACCCGTTCCCAACTCTCCTAGTTAGAGCCCAGATGGGGCAATTGTCCAACCTCCCAGCTCGCCCCTCTGCATCAGGGCCCCCTGAGTCCCAGAAGTGTCAGTGATAATACCATTCAGATGACCACGGCTGGGATCCATGCGGGGACTCCTGGTTTTCCCCTGGGTGAGGTGCTGCTTGGATGCATCCTCCTGGCCTGATCCTGAACAGGGCCTGTCTCTATCATAGAGTCACCCTTTCTAATTAGAGCCCAATCCCCATGGATGAAATACAGTCAATCCTAGAATAAAGGAAAAAAATTGAAGATAAAACAGATCAGGAGCAGGGGTGCCTGGGTGGCTCAGGTGGTTGAGTGTCTGACTCTTGATTTTGGCCCAGGTCATGATCTTGGGGTCCTGGAATCGGCCCATTATTGGGGTCTGAGCTTGGCACAGAGTTTGCTTGACCCTCTTCCTCTGCTCATCCACCCACTCATGGTCTCTCTCAAGTAAATAAATAAAATCTTCAAAAAATTGTAGAACAAGAATATGACCAACAGTTCAAATGTCATGTAATAGAGGGAATATTCCTATTTTCTGTGACCCCAGTGACCAGAGATACGAACCAATGTAGACTCTGTATAACGCTCAGGGTGCAATCTCTGAATTTCTTTTTAAAGATTTATTTATTCATTTTTAGTGGGAGATCGCCTGGGTGGGAGGAACAGAGGGGAGGGAGAAAGAATCCCAAACTGACTCTATGCTACGCACTGAGTCCCATGCTGGGCTGGATCTCGTAACCCTGAGATCAGGACCAGAACCAAATCCAACAGTTGGACCCCCAACTGCAGGTGCCACCCAGGTGCCCCAATCTCTGAATTTATTTATTTTTTGTTGTAATTGTGTCTTACATACAAAAAAGTTTATAAAATATACATTTGCTATTGAAGGAATAAAAATATAATGAATGCCCATTCTCCCAGCACTCAGCTTAAATAGTTGAATCCTGTAGAAGCCCTGTGTGGACCTATTTTCAATCATATCCTTTCCTCCCCCTTTTTGAGGAAATCACCGTTGTGAACATTGTGTATCATTTCTTGCTGTTCTTTGTAGTTTTGCCACATATGCACGGTGGGGGAGGTCCTGGAGAAGATGTGACCACCAGTTGATCCATGAATTGGCCCCAGGCAATGGGAGACTCCCCACCCCCTCCCCTGTCTTCAGAATGTAGCTCTGCCCACTGTTCCCACAGTGGGCGCCATTTTCAAGCACGCAGCCCTGATTGAGCAATGTGCCTTCGAGACCCTCTGGAAGACAAAGTGACTGAACCCCTATGAGGCCTCTCTGTATCTAAACTTCTGTGATTCTGATGGGCAGGTGTGCCTATCTTCTTGTCCTGGGGTGCCCAAGACAAGACATGCCCTGTGGGTGAGTTCCCTTGCTTATTAACACTGCTGCCTACCAATGGGAGTGGCCTGTCTCTTTCCTTGCTGGCTCCCTACCCTCTGTATCAGTGTTCAGTGTGATAACCCCCATGCATAGATGATACACTGTGTAGTTTACTCTAAATGTGCCTGTTTTTGTTCTTTATGTGAACGGAATTATGCTTTTTATGTTCTTCTGTGAGTTGCTTGTATTGTTCAGCATTTTTCTTTCACACTTAGTCATGTGGGTGGATGCATGTAACCGAAGGGTGTTCATGTTTAGTATTGTCTCATACAGGTCACAACCCCTCCTTATGTACCCCTATAGCCTCCCAAAGTTCTGATTTCAGACATTGTGGGTTTGGTATTACTGTGTATGTATGTTGTCTGTGATTCTCTCGGAGGGTCCTGGGGACACAAACACATACTATTTCCACAACAGAAGGAATGTGTATTCACACTGAGTACATACAAAGGCACATTGCTCAATACCCTTGTGTAAATTCAGATCATGGTTTTCTGTTCAATGAGTTCACTGATAACGTACAGAAAATCCTTCTCTCATGAGAGATTTTTGTATGATAGAAATGTAGATAGATATCCTGGTGCCTATGTAGTAGTAATCAAGGTGTGTATTTTAAAAAATTAATCCTTACAGGGTAAGACATACAGAAAACTGTGCAAAACACAATACTACCCCTCAAGGAAATATTAGAAACCATCACCTCTGTATGACTTCCCAGATTTAGAAGTCAAACATGGCCAGCACGTCTGAGGCTCGTTTTGTGTGTCCTGCTAATCATGACTTTTCTCTCCTTCTGGAAGTGCAATAATCCCTATCTTCTTTTAACAGTTTCTTTTAGCTTTGCCTGTTTCTGAACTTTAAGTAAATGCACTCATTCACTGTGTATTCTTTTCTCTGGCTCCTTTTGTTTGCTATTTTTACTTACGTGAGATTAATCTAGATAGGTGTGCATAGTGGCAATGTGTCCATTACCATTGCTGTGAGTTGCTTCATTGTAGGACAACACCACAGATTACTCGTGCAGTCTACTGTGGAAGGCATAGCTGGCTCTTTGGCTATTAGGAATAATACTGGGGTGATCATTCTGGCACCTGAGTCTTGGTGCGCACATGCATTCCTTTCTTTTTTTTTTTTTTTTTAAAGATTTTATTTATTTATCTGAGAGAGAATGAGAGAACATGAGAGGAGAGAGGTTCAGAGGCAGAAGCAGACTCCCCGCTGAGCGGGGAGCCCGATGCGGGACTCGATCCCGGGACTCCAGGATCATGACCTGAGCCGAAGGCAGTTGCTCAACCAACTGAGCCACCCAGGGGCCCCCACATGCATTCCTTTCTGTCGTGCACATACCCATACACTGGGTTCCAAGATGTCCATGTCCTTCAGTTTAGTACACATTGTGAAACTGACCTCCAAGGAGATTGTCCCCAAATCGCACTTGTACCCGCAATGTGTGAGAGTGCTCGTTGGACCACATCCTGGATGACTCTTGGTGGTTTCAGCCTTTTCTACTGTGCTCATGTTGCTTTGTGTGTGGTTTGGGGCTCATCTCCTGATGGTTTGGTTTTTATATTCCAGTGATTAATTATGAGATTGAGTTCCTTGTAAGTACTCCTTAGCATTAAAAAAAAAAGATTTATTTATTTATCTTAGCGAGAGAGAGAGAGAGAGAGAGAGCGAAAGAGCAAGAGAGAGGACTAGAGGGAGCGGGAGGAGAGAAGCTGACTCGGGGTTGTGGATGGACCCTGACACAGGGCTTGCTCTCACCAGCCAGAGATCCTGACTTGAGGGGAAATCAAGAGTGGGAGGCTGGAGTGAGCCACCCAGGTGCCACTCGTTAGTACTTTTATTTCCTTATTTTGAAACTGCTTGTCTCAGTTTTTTTCATTTTTCCATCTAGTTATCTGTATCACTTAAATAGTCTGATTTATCTATAGAACTCTGTAGAACTATTTATTCTAGACCCTAGTCCTTTGTTGATTTATATACACGATAAACATTTCCTCTACCTCCGGTTTGTCATTTCACTGTTTACAGAGCTGTTTGCGACATCAGTATTTTTATTTTAACTGATTGAATACATCAGTTTTTTTTTTTTTTTCCCCCGAGTGCTTTATTTGTGTCTGGTTGAAGAGGTCCTTTCTTTCGTGAGTTCAGGAAGATATTTTCCAACATTCACCTTTAAAAACTTTATAATTTTGCTTTTCCCAATCAGTTCTTTAGTGCACCTGGAATTATTTTTCTTTTATGTAGGGAAGTGGGGGTGTGTGTGTGTCTATGTTGTATTTGTTTTTGCAGGATGATAACTCATTATTCCAGTGGTTCCTACATAGACTCTTTTGAATTGCAGTTGTATGGAAATGTTATCTATAAACAAAATGCAGCCTTGTTTCTTCCTGTAGAGAATTTACATCCTTCCTTTCTTTTCTCTCCTCTGACTGCCCTGAAGAGACCTCAGGGAGAGTGTGGGAGAGCTGTGGTGAGAGCTGGTATTCTGTCTTGTTCCCTGTTTAGATAGCAGAGATTTAAATGCATAACCCTATGTATTATATATGCCGTATGTTTAAAAAAAAGGCAACTTTTTCAGATTAAGAAAGTTTTCTTCCATCCCCATTTTGCCAAGAGGACTTTTCAGTGAGTGGATGTTGAAGTTTATGACATGTTTTTTCTTCCATCTGTTGAGATGTTTTTCTTGCGTCAGATGATTTTTGTCCTTTGCTGTATAAATATGGTGACTTACTTTGGTTGAGTTTTGAATTTGAAATCCACCTTTCCTTCCTGGGAAAACTCAACTTGGTAATGATGCATCTTATTTTCTTCTGCATTGGTGTGATTGTATTGCTAATATTTTACTTTGAATTGGTGCATGTATTTTATAAATTTCTTTGATGCATTAATCTTCAGGAAGATCAACTTCTCATTGTAATTGTTTGCAATGTTCTTGTCAGCTTTTGGTATGAGGTTTGTGTTAATCTCATAAAGGGAATTGGGTGAGTGTTCCTTCATTCTCTATTTTTTTGAAAGGGTTTGCAAGCCTGAAAAGTTTTCTTTCTTGAATTGTGTATAGAAACTCACTCTTGCAGCCATTTGGGCCTGAATATTTCTTTAAGGAAGGGCTGCTAATGAAGCTTTCCCAATGGTTATAGATTTATTTAGGTTTTCTTTTCCTTACTATATTAGTTTTGATGAATTATGTTTTCCTAGAAGTTTGTCTATTTAATCTAAATTTTAAAATGTATATAATATTGTTCATAATATCCCCTTTATTTTAATATCAGAGGTAATGTCACTCTTTTCTTTCTTCTTATTGATGATTGGTATTTTCCCCATATAACCATTTTCATCAGAGGAATATAAGTTATCTTTTCAAAATATCTTTTAGCTTTGTAGGTCTTCTCTATTGTATGTTTTATTCTATTTTATCATATTTTGTTCTCATCTGTTTTCTTGCTTGGATTGATATTCTTTTTCAGATGGATTCTAGGCTTAGTATTTTTATAGTCTTTTCTTTGCTTTTCTAACATTTGCATATGACTAATTTTCCTGTGAAGAATTTCTTGTAAATAATTTTTCATAATTGGTTTTCATTCAGATAACAATATTTTCTAATAGCCATTATGATTTCTTTTCCTCCTAAGATTATTTCTAGCTGTTTCCCAACTCCCAAATATAAATTTATTGTGGGGAGCATTTTGTGGTGTATATGGTTGTCCAGTTACTATGCCATACATCTGAAACTAATATTATTATACTACATACTATTTGTCAACCACACTTCAATTTAAAAATGATATAGCACTGTATGTTAATTACACTGGAATTATAATAACAAAAAAAGAAAAAACTTAAAAAAGAATGAAATGAAAAAAAAATAGTTAACAGACCCAGGAAAACAGTTCCTTCACCAAGAATCAAAGAAATTAAAACTAAGTCAAAGAGATACTATTTTGGCTATCATATCAGTTATAATTAAGGGGAAAATGTGAACATCAAAATATGGAGAGGATGTAGTCTAATGGGCACTCTCATTTGAGCATCTTGGCAGAATGGATAAAGGGCCCTAAAAAGGTACTACTTCAATATTCTACTTTTGAAAATATTAAATGTAAGAGACTATGAATATATGAAAATCATTTCTTTTTTTGCATTTGCAAATTTATTTGCATCATTATTTGTTTTTTTAAATTTTACTTTATTATGTTAGTCACCATACAATACATCATTGGTTTTTGATGTAGTGATCCACGACTCATTGTTTTCGTATAACACCCAGTGTGCCATGCAGTACGTGCCCTCCTTAATACCCATCACCAGGCTAACCCATCTCCCCACCCCCCTCCCCTCTAAAACCCTCAGTTTGTTTCTCAGAGTCCATAGTCTCTCATGGTTCATCTCTCCTTCCAATTCCCCCCCGTTCATTTTTCCCTTCCTTCTCCTAATGTCCTCCATGCTATTCCTTATGTTCCACAAATAAGTGAAACCATATGGTAATTGACTTTCTCTGCTTGACTTATTTTACTTAGCTTAATCTCCTCCAGTCCCATCCATGTTGATGTAAAAGTTGGGTATTTTTTTTTTAAGATTTTATTTATTTATTTGAGAGAGAGAGAATGAGAGACAGAGAGCATGAGAAGGAGGAAGGTCAGAGGGAGAAGCAGACTCCCTGCCGAGCAGGGAGCCCGATGCGGGACTCGATCCC
The DNA here is from genome assembly GCF_002201575.2 of Neomonachus schauinslandi. Classification (NCBI taxonomy): domain Eukaryota; kingdom Metazoa; phylum Chordata; class Mammalia; order Carnivora; family Phocidae; genus Neomonachus; species Neomonachus schauinslandi. The sequence continues at coordinate 81,643,658 of NC_058415.1, read as the reverse complement.
GGGACTCCAGGATCATGACCTGAGCTGAAGGCAGTCGCTTAACCAACTGAGCCACCCAGGCACCGTAAAAGTTGGGTATTCATCCTTTCTGACTGCATCATTATTTGTAATAGTGAAAGCTTCGGAACCCCCTAATCATCCAACCATGGTGAAACGCCATATACATCATGGACATTTTTTGTGATGTAATCTCAGACAGCCAAATGTTCAGGAAGAGATAATAATATGGAGACAACTCATGTTATAAGATTAAGCAAAAAACGTATATATAATTGTACCAGCAGTGTTTTCTCGACATAGTAAGACAAAAGTCATTAGAAAAAGATAAGTGGGAAATACTGTAAAGTATTATCAATAATTTTCTTTATAAGGAGGGATAGTGCATGTTTTCTTTTTTCCTATTTGTCTATGTTTTACAAATTTACTATAATGAGCATGTATTATTCTGCAGTTGAGACAAATGAAATAACCCAGAGTTTAAAAACCAAAGAATCAAGGACTTGTCCATAACTAATAATCACTCTTTGTCACAATCTAAGATCTGATCCCTGTAGTGTGTTTTGGGGCCGGTCTTCTGAACTCTCTGTGCCTAGTTTTTCCCCTAGAATTCTTCTTGTTCGCTCAGTCCCAGCAAAGACTGTGTCTTCTTGGTTCAGCCTTCTCTGTGTGTAGGTTAGCCCCTCTCAGTGAGTTGCTTCCAAAGCTGGGCTTGGAAATGGTCCCTGAAACTCGGAGCACTTGACCCTTCCATCTCTTGTGAGCATTGCTTATAGGTGAGGGGGACCTGTTAGTCATAGACTGAGCTGATACCTGGCTTCATCCCAGAACCCGAGTTCTGTCTGATGTTCTTTTGGAGATTCCCACTTTGTGGTTTGAATCTGCTTGGACACTTATACCTACTAATCAAGTCACCCTGTAGGGATTGCTGGCCATTGCTGGCCATTCCTTCTTCCATGTTGAGCTGTATCCTTGGCCAGTTGATCTTATTCTACTTCTGTGCAGTCAGGCATTCTCTATTTATTGAACTTGCTCGTGATGCCGAGCATCCATCCTACCTTGAGCTTGAGTTTTCAAAATTGCAGTGGAGAAGTGCAGGGAGAAGGCATTTCAGAGAGCCTGAGCTTCCAGTCTGGGGTAGGACCCTTTACAGAATAGAGCATCTTCTCCAGCCTGAGAGCCTCCACAGAGCCCCCTTTATGTCCCTGTTCCTGAGGCTATAGATAAAGGGGTTCAGCATGGGGGTGACCATCGTATATACCACAGATGCCGCCATTCCAGTGTCTGCTGAGTAGGAGGATGAGGGCTGGAAATACACCAGAAAGACAGTTCCATAGAAGAGAGTGACCACTGTCAGGTGAGAGCCACAGGTCGAGAAGACTTTGTGCTTCCCTGCAGCCGAGGGGACCCTGAGGATGGTGTGCATGATGTGGGCATAAGAGACCAGGACACAGGCGAGTGGGACCACGCCCGAGAGGGCTGCTTCAGCAAACATCATGACCTGAAAGAGCTGGGTGTCTGAGCAGGCAAGTTTGAGGAGAGGGAGAAGGTCACAGAAAAAGTGTGGGATGGAATGGGAGGCACAGAAGGAGAACTGAGACATGAGGAGGGTGAGGGAGAAGGCCAGGAGGTGGGCGCAGAGCCAGGATGCGGCGACCAGCAGCAGGCAGCGTTGGGGACACATGATCGTGGTGTAGTGGAGAGGAAGACAGATGGCCACGTAGCGGTCATATGCCATCACGGCCAGCAGGAAGTCGTCCAGCAGGGCCAGTGCCATGAAGAAGTACATCTGCACGAGGCACCCAGTGTGGGAGATGGTGTGGTGTTGTGTGAGGATGTTCACCAGCACCTTGGGGACAATGGTGCAGGAGAAGCAGGTATCGATGAGGGACAGGTTGGCCAGGAAGAAGTACATGGGGGTGTGGAGGTGCTGGTCAGCAACTATGGCCAGGATAATGAGCAGGTTCGCCAACACGGTCACCAGGTACATGCCCAGGAAGAGGCCAAACAGGAGAGGCAGCTGCTCTGGGTGTTCAGAGAAGCCCAGGAGCAGGAAATCAGCGATGCTGGTGTGGTTTCTGATTGCCATTTATAATAGCCAAATTGCAGGAAAATCTTGCTTAAATGTACATAGACTCCAACAGGTTATACCATTCAAAGCTTTTCCTCTGTTTTTTGTGTTCTTTTTAAATGTCACGAAAATGCACTCCTTTCTCTCATTGGTGAGCACATAAGCATGTACAGAGCTGAGAACTATGGACAGTAGCAACAGGAGATCTTATTGGGGGTGAAGTTTGCATTTTAGGTGTCTTATAAATTGTTCTATAGACCTCCTGGATGAGGCTGAACTGGAGCTTAGCTAGGAAGAAACTTCCCAGGTCTTAGTCCACTCTCCACTTTTTTAAAAACGAAAATCTCAATTTCATAGGCTTAGAGGTCTGAATAAGATATCTCGGGGAGGGGCATTTACTAGACAACTATTAAGGGGAGTCCTCTCTGTCTAAAGCATTACTTTTTATATTTTGGGTAAGTTATTTACATCCTTTGAGCCTCATTTTCTTTACCTGTAAGATGTAGACATAAACCTACCATATGGGACTGTTGAATGCATCAAAATACCAGAATCACTTAAAGGTTTTTTCAGGACCTGTGATGTAAAATCCAAATTGAGAGATTTTATCTCATGCATTTGGCTGTACGGAAGGATGAAGTCACAAACACGCAGTGGCAGCCATGCTCTTTGATGTGGCGATAAGATACATTCTCTCTGGGTGTGACAAGCCTTCACTGGGCCCCAGCCTCCTTGTCGGCTGTGATGTTGAACAAGTCTGCTCCGTGTTTCTGGCCTGAGTTTCTGCATCTGCTTAAAGAGGATAATAATGCCAAAATCAGAAGGTCGTTGAGGATTAAACTAGATGAGGATTGTACAGAACTAGAACAGTGACTGGCTTATATCTAGTGCTCGTCAAATAGTAGCTTTCCCTGATATTATTGTTTTCTCTTGACAGAGGTAACAAAAGGAGGCTGCCTTCTGGAGTGACCAACTAGTCCTTCATGTTTGCCCAGGACTTTTCTGCTTTTAAAACTAAACATCTCACTTCTGGGAAACACCCTCAGCCCTGAGCAAATTGGACTTTTTCTTGGTCCCTGTCTGTGGGAAGCTGAGTTTTGAAAACTGTAAAGTCTCATATATAGAGTTGTAAGTGCCATTGCCTCCAATTTCATCATCATGCTCTCGGGTGGCAATGGCTCTGACTTAGTACCATGACAAAGCTTGCGCTCAGACATGTGACATGTGCAGGCCCAGGGGTGAGTCCCAGGTGTACCATCATGGCCACATCATTTGCCTTCTCAGAACCTTGATTGGAAAATGAGCCTAAATAAATCTATTGCAAATACTTCTGATACTTAAGAAAAAAAAATGAGCTAGGGCGTGCTGACCTATTCATTGTTGTGGAGACTGTTTCACTCCTCGGGTGGTGGTATAGACTGATTCTGCAAGCCACTCCCATCATCCAGTGGGCTGAGAGGGAGTGGTCCATGCATAGTCCAGGGGTCTTGAGCACTGTTATTGCACAGCTCCAATGTCTTGGCCACTGCCAGGGACTTGGGGACCCCTGATCTGGACTGACCAGGCTGGACTCTCAGGGAATTCATGGATATCAAGTCAAGACTCTCCTTGTGGTGGTTAAGCGAGCCAAGTTGTATTTGCCTGAGACCAAGAAAGGGACGGGAAAGGAGGAATAGGGGAGGAGGAGAAGGAAGGGTGTGTGTGTGTGTGTGTGACCAGTGCCTCCCATCTCTACCCACCTCAGATCTTACCTGGAAATTCTGACCATCCTCAGATTTTGTCACCATCACTAGGTGTTGGGTCTGTCTTGCCTGTTTGGTTTGCTTTCCCTTCTTCTCCTCAAGAGGACTTGCTATGGGGCACCTGGGTGATGCAGTTGGTTAAGTATCTGACTCGGCTCAGGTCGGGATCTCAGGGTCGTGGGATTGAGCCCCACATCGGGCTCTGTGCTCAAGGTGGAGTCTGCCTGGGACTCTCTCTCTCTCTCCCTCTGCCCCTCCCCCAACCTCTAAAACAAATAAATAAATCTTAAAAATAAAAAGAGGTCTTGCTACAACCTCAGTGTTCTTCCTCCCCTGTAGCAGCAGCATGGACTGAAGAGTTGGAGCTGGAGCAACCCATCCTCAGGAATAGGAGCCAGGAAGAGTATCTCCTGGCTCCTATTTTCACATGGAGTATCTCCTGGGACCTAATCCCCAATCTCCTAGTTAGAGACAAGATGGGGCAAATGTCCAACCTCCCAGCTGGTCCTTTGGGCCCTGGATTTGTGAGTCCCAGCAGTGTCAGGAGCACCTTTGTCTCAGAGTGACCAAGTCTGTGACTCCTGAGAGTACAAAAATAGTGATCTGAAGCGGCACCTGCACCCCAGTGTTCGTAGCAGCAATGTCCACAATAGCCAAAGTGTGGAAAGAACCAAGATTGTCCATCAACAGATGAATGGATAAAGAAGAGATGGTGTGTACACACACACACACACACACACATACACACACCCATCCACCCACACACCCACACAGAAACCCCCCCCACACAATGGAATATTACTCAGCCATCAAAAAGGATGGATTCTTGCCATTTGCAATGGTGTGGATGGAACTAGAGGGTATTATGCTAAGTGAAATAGTCAGAGAAAGACAAATATCGTATGATTTCACTCATGTGGAATTTAAGAAACAAAACAGATGAATGTAGGGGAAGGGAAGGAAAAATAAAATAAGACAAAATCAGAGAGGGAGACAACCCATGAGAGACCCTTAACTCTAGGGAACAAACTGAGGGTTGCTGGAGGGGAGGTGTGTGGGGGGTATGGGGTAACTGGGTGATGGGCATTAAGGAAGGCACTTGATGCAGTGAACACTGGGTGTCACACACAACTGATGAATCACTAAATTCTACCTCTGAAACTAATAATGCACTATATGTTAATTAAGTTGAATTTAAATAAAAAATTAAAAAATTTGAGTATAGTCGACACACAATGTTACATTAGTTTCAGGTGTACAACATAGCGATTCAACAACTCTGTAGGTCATGCTGTGCTCACCACCAATATAGCTGCCTTCTCTCACCAACAACACTGTTACAGTAGCATTGACTGCGTTCCCTCTGCTGTACCTTTTGTTCCTGTGACTTCTTCATTTCATAACTGGAAGCCTGTACCTCCCACTCCCCTTCGCCCATTTTGTCTGCTCCCCACCTCCCTCACCTCTGGCAACCATTAGTTCTGTATTTATAGCCTGATTCTGCTTTTTGTTTGTTTATTCATTTGTTTCGTTTTTTTTAGATTCCACATGTAAGTGAAATCATATGGTATTTGTCTTTGTCTGGCTTATTTCACTTAGTGTGATACCCTCTAGCTCCATCCATGTTCAAGTTTATGTTTTTGACATTCATTCATATTGATACTTGTATCTACAGGTCATTTTTTTTATTATGTTAATCACCATACATTACATCATTAGTTTTTGATGTAGTGTTCCATGATTCATTGTTTGCGTATAACACCCAGTGCTCCATGCAGAATGTGCCCTCTTTAATACCCATCTACAGGTCATTCTTTTTCACCGATGCATAAGAAAGGTTCACATTGTCCTACCTAATATCTTTAGGGCTTTTCATTTTGGAATTCAGAATCTTTCTAATTTTAGATATATAAGAGTGTACATATTTATGATGATTTGATATGCATATACTTTGTGGAATGATGACTTCACAGAGTTACCGTTTTTGTTTTGTGGTGAGAATGCTCAAGATTATTTACTCTCCTGGCAAATTGCAAGTGTATAATACAGTATTGTTAACTATCGTCACCATGCTGTACATTAGATCCCAGAACTTATTCATCTTATAGATGAAAGCTTGTACTCTTTGAAGGTCCATTTAATCATCCGCCATACCTTTTCTTTTCCTCTCCAGGAAGGTGACTACATTTTTTTCCCTCCCTCTTTTATATCCAGTCCCCTTAGTTCCTCCTGGGTAAAGTTTTATTTTTTCCCCCAACTTTTCTTCACTTGTTCCTTCACATCCCACAGCTTTAGATTGTATTTCAGAAGTTTGAAGTGCTGAACAGCATTCCTTTTTTTTTTTTTTTTAAAGATTTTCTTTATTTGTTTGACAGAGAGAGACACAGCGGGAGAGTGAACACAAGCAGGGGGAGTGGGAGAGGGAGAAGCAGGCCCCCCACCGAGCAGGGAGCCCGATGCAGGGCTCCATCCCAGGACCCTGAGATCATGACCTGAGCCAAAGGCAGCCGCTTAATGAATGAGCCACCCAGGAGCCCCTGAACAGCATTCCTCATGAAGATTCTCTTTGATAGTGAAATTCTGGGATGGAGGGAGGATGGATGGAGAAAAGAGGCTGGGGGGCATTTTGTTATTATGGATATTGGGGAGACCTTCTCTGTACTCACTGGAATTCCTAAGAAAGTTGACAACGTAGTGGTAAGGTCCTAAAGACCAGATCATTTATAGTGAAACACTTGGAAACACTGAAATAATTTCAGGAGACACTTGGACTGAACTCACTTAGAGGATGTATGACATTATGACTATTTCCCACCTCATTACAAATCTTCAAATGTTATTTGGGAAGGGTCCATAGACACACTTTCATATAATTTTGATATAGTGGCTGAAATTTTCTGGGGCTTGTTATATGCAAGACACTGTTCCAAATCCTTAAAACATAAATAATATATGTCTTAGGACACTTGTTACATCATTTAATCCCCACAACAATCCACTTTTCATATGAAAATTGAGGCACAGAGAGGTTAATGTACTTGCCCAAGATCATGGGGTTGGTAATGGTGGATTGGGCTTCCAGGCCAAGTGGTCTAATTTCAAAACTAGGAAACAGAAGCTCAGAGGGGTTAAGTAAATGATTCAAAGTCATCAAATTCAGAATTTTTCCTTTGACACCCACAACCATGTAGTGGGATTATTTATTGTATCCATTATGTAGACGAGGAAAATGAGAGTTCAGGACACTTAGTGGCTTGATTATGGTCACACAGTTTGTGAGATCAAGTTGTAACCTAAGTTTTCACTCAGAATCTTAGGATCTTATTACTATGCCAGTGAAGCTGCCTTCTCTGACAAATATGTGAACAGCTTTGGAGATGTTATGAGCTGATCTAAAGGTAGTAAGAAGATCCACTAGCCAGACCCCAGGAGTTTGTGCATAAGATGAATAACTCATATGATGAGAACATTGACTTAACTGAGGCTTCGTATGAGCTGACCCATATCCCAACAGGTTAAAAAAAAAATCACTACAGAAGTTTTTCTGGCTTTTCATCATACTTTTTACACAACACTGGTTATGTCTGTGACATGAGCCAGAGATTGCAAATGAAAAAAAAAGAAACCGTGTGTCTGATACAGTAAGACATCAATATCTGTGTCTCATTTTATTTATTTTTACCAAAAAGTATAATAACCTATTGCAATTGTCTCATCTCCGCTTATTGAACTGTAATTAATTTTGAAGACGGAGCTATGATTGATGTATCTTTGCAATATTTTCATAATTCTGTACAGTTCCTGGCACATAGCAGGTGTTTCATGGGTTCTTGCTGAATGAATGAATGGGTTTTGCTATTCTACCCTTCTGATCAAGGCCTGTTTCATGTCCTTATTCCTAAGACTGTAGATAAAAGGGTTCAGCATGGGGATAACTCCTGTATAGATGACAGTGACCACACGGTCCTTTGTCACTGAGTAGGTGGATGAGGGGTGAATGTACACAAATATTATGGTTCCATAGAATAGCGCCACAACCGTGAGGTGGGATCCACAGGTGGAGAAGACCTTGTACCTGCCTCCCCGGAAGGGACCCTCAGAATGGCATGGGTGATAAAAACATAAGAGACAGTGACCAAGATGAAGGGACTCATGATCACCACAGAGCCCTCTGTGAAGGCCAAAAGCTCATTGATGGAGGTGTCAGAGCAGGAGAGCGTCAGCAGTGGCTGGACGTCACAGAAGAAGTGGTGGATGACGTTGGGCCCACAGAAGGAGAGGCGGGCCATGAGAATCGTGTGGGTGAGTGAGTGGAGGTGGGACAGCACCCAGGACGCCATCAGCAGCAGGAGACAGTGCCGGGGCCCATGGTCGTCGTGTCATGCAGCGGGTTACAGATGGCCATGTAGCGGTCAATAGCCATGGCCGCCAGGAGGAAGCTGTCAGTGATCCCAAAGGCCACAAAGAAATACATCTGTGTGAGGCCCTGGGCAAGGGGAACCTTCTTGCTCTTGCTCAGCATGTTTGCCAGCATCCTTGGCACAATGACACTTGTAAAGCAGATGTCCACCAGGGACAGGTTGGAGAGGAAGAAGTACATGGGGTATGGAGGCGGGCATCCCCCTGGATGGCTGCAGTGATGACTGAGTTTCCAGCCACGTTGACCAGATACATGGCGAGGAAGCTGGCAAAGAGCCAGCCCTGCTCTTTGGGGTCACTGGTCAGTCCCAGGAGGAGGAATTCAGTCATATGGCTCTGGTTTCTCCTCAGCATTGATTTCCTGTAAGTAAAAAATATGAAGGAATGTTAGGTGTGTGTCCTGGCTTGGAGTCTCCAGTTGTTATAAATTCTTCTGAGTGACTGGTATAGTTGATGGGAGTATGGATTTTGGTGTCACAGCTTTCTGGCTTTCCATTTTGGCTCTGTCACTGATTTACACTGAGCACGAAGTTACCTCCTGAACTTTCATTGCCTTCATCAGTGAAGGCAGAAATTATGAAATTTACCTCCTCAGACTATTCTGTTTTGGCCAGGATTTCTCTCTGTTTGGCTTTCTAAAACTGGATATCAGAAGATCTTAACTTCTCCCTGAAGAAAAGACAGATACATATCCTAGAGGGCATGTTCTTAGCTCCAACCTCTTTGGGAAAGCTTGCAGAATGGGTTTGGGTGTTGGAATAACATATCAGAAGTGTCATGAAACTGGACAGGCTACAATCCCCCAGGAGGTGATATATGGTATGAGGCAGGCCACTTTCTGGCAGTGGGAGGGCTTCTGTCCGGTTTGGTTAAACTTTTTATTTCATGCAGGTGGGTGGCATTAAGAAAGTCATAACAGGAGTAACAGGTGCATATCGTGACAGTAGATTAGAGTGGAGTAGAACCATAGGTGCTTGTCTGAGCATGAAAATTATATAAAAGGTGCAGATAATACTGAGAGGATTAGATAGCAAAGTTCTGGGCTTCAGGAATTGGGTTCTTAGCCTTGAAATAGGTGCAGAGAAGCAAGATCCAGAAGGGACAAAGCAGGACCCAGTTTGGAAGGAACTGTGGCTCCGCTCAGCAGTTATAAAGGCAGAGACTCGGCTGCCATGGGACACAATCAGAAATCCATTACCTGCCCTTCGTGCCCAGGATCAAACTCTGGCTACTGGCCAGAATGACTTGATCCTGATTCAGTCACTATGTTCCTGGCCTCAGGCTCCTAATGTCCACCTTGCCTAGGGTCAGGATTAGTTCCAGAGCAGAACTCAGGGAGAGATTTGCAGATGCGTGTCAGTGACTCCAGGTAAAGGGAGAAACAGGTAAGGGAAGATGCGTGAGAGGAAGTCTACACTCAAGGACACTGAGTATCAATGATTTTTTTTTCCTGATGATTAAAGCACTGAAATAAAATCCTTTGTAATGTTGGAAAGGACCCATACTGTCTGCATCTCTCTGGGCATTTTTCTAAGGTACAGAAGCATGAGCTTCTAAAGTATCTTTTTTTCTCCCAAGTGCTTGGAACTTTGGACCAAAGTGATTTCTCCTACTAGGAAGGACACAATGAGACATCATTGACACAGGGAGGCCCAGGATATCATTTCAGGGAGGGTAGGGATCTGTTGGCTGTTAGACACTGTATCCCCCGTTCACCACCATATCCTCGTAGCAGGTGCCCAGTGCAAATACTGAACACATCGAGAGTATTTACATGTGCCAGGCACTGTATGATGATTTAATCCATGTAAGAACTCTGGCAGTATACAGATGAGGAAACTGAACTGTAGATTTATTAGAGACTTACCCTTGAAATGGGTGCAGAGAAGCAAGTTCCAGAAGGAACAAAGCAGGACCCAGTTACTGCTCAGTAACTTGCTCAAGATCATATTATTAGTAAGTGGCTCTATTTCCAACCCAAGCAGTTTGGTCCTTAGGGTCTTGTTCTTTGCTCTTATGCCATATTACTCCTCTGCCTGTTATATATTTGCTCACAGTATAAACTCAGAAGGGACAACTTTGACAGCAACTTGAATGATGGGGGTATGTTGCATATGTGGCCAGAATTAGCTTCTTTGGATCAGGAGAATTAATGGAAACAGTCCAGGATTTGGTTTTAGTCCTTGTGTAGTTACTTACCAGCCGTTTCCCTTGGAAGATCTTTGTGCCTTGTTTATTTTTCTCCTGGAAAAATGAGAGAAGTACACCACCATTTCCATTAGAATGTGTGGGCATCAAATGAAAGAACATACCTGAAAAGTGGTTTGTAAATGAGCAGGTACTATATCAGTGGAAATTGTATAAATAATATATAATGTAAAGTAATCTTTGATAATGGAAAATAATAATCTTCATATTTAATATATAGTACCTGGTTTAGCTATAGCTAGTTAAGACAAAAGAAAGTGAGGAAGTAAGTGTGTGTGAAATGGTTGGGGTGATCACTGAAAGGAGAGCAAGGTTGTAGCTTCTGGAGAGGTGCAGGACAGGCAGTAATAGAATTTCCTGGTCAGAGAAGGGGAAGGGACAGAGATTCCAGTGGGTTTTCTGCAGTAGTGGTGGATAAGTTAAGGGGCCCAGTGCTGACAGTCTTCCCACAACCAGGTCACTGAGAGTTTTTTTTTTTTTTAAGGTGAATATTCTTTTTTAAAAAAATTTTAGTTAAATCCAATTAATTAACATATAGTGTATGATTAGTTTCAGAGGTAGAATTCAGTGATTCATCAGTTGCATACAATACCCAGTGCTCATTACATCAAGTGCCCTCCTTAATGCCCATCACCCAGTTACCCCATCCCCCCCACCTCCCCTACAGGAACCCTCAGTTTGTTTCCTAGAGTTAAGAGTCTCTTATGGTTTGTCTCCCTCTTTGATTTTGTCTTATTTTATTTTTCCCTCCCGTCCCCTAGGATCCTCTGCTTTGCTTCTTAAATTTCACATATGAGTGAAATCATCTGATATTTGTCTTTCTCTGATTGACTTATTTCACTTATGGTTTCAAATAGCTCAGCAAAGCCAGATGACCTTTCTTCATCCAGTATTTTGGATTTACTCAAGTCTTTTGATGTGGGGCAAGAGACTGGTTTGCTACAGCACCCTCATTCCTATGATTATCTCTATGCATCCTCCTTGATTCCAAGGCAGGATGCTTCTGAGCTGAGACAGTGGGAGAAATGAAGAGGACAGCAAGAGGCAAGGGAGCATGATGATGGGGTAGGTTCATGTGTGAGGTAGTGTCAAGGGCCTTGCCCAAGAAGTTTCCAGTTAAGAAGCAAATGATTGAACTCCTACAACTCAATAGTAAGAAACCTAATAACCCAGTTAAAAAATGGGTTAAGGACTTGAATAGACATTTCTCCAAAGAAGACATGCAAATGGCCAACAAATACATGAAAAGATGCTCAACATCACTCATCATCAGGGAAACCAGAACCAGAATGAAGTATTGCCTCACACCTGTTATGATGGCTATTATCAAAGAAACAAAAGACAACAAGTATTGGCAATGATGTGGAGAAAAGCAACCCTTCTACATTTTTGGTGGAAGTATAAATTAGTACAGTTATTATGGAAAACCTGTATGGAGGTTGTTCAAGAAATAAAAAAATAGAATTACCATATGCTCCAGCAATTCCACTTCTGGGTATATATCCAAAGCAAATAACTATTTTTGAAGAGAGATTAGCACTGTTATGTTCATTACAGCATTATTCATAATGGCCAAGGTGTGGAAACAACTTGACTGTCTATTGACAGATGAGTGGAATGTGTTATATATCTACAATGAAATACTATTCAGCCTTAAAATTGAAGGAAATTCCGCCAGATGTGACAATGTGGATGAATTTTAAGGACCTTATGCTAAGCAAAATAAGGCAGCCACAGGAAAAAAATATTTCATAATTCCACCTATATGATATATCTAAAATAGTCAAATCCATAGAATCAGAAAGTGGAATGGTGGTTTCCAGAGGCAGGGGTAGGGGGCAGTGAGGAGTTACTGATCAATGGGCGTAAAGTTTCAGTTAAGCAAGATGAATAAGCTCTAGAGATCTGTTGTACAACATGGGATTTATAGTCAATAATAATGTATTGTACACTTAAATATTTGTTGAGGGTAAATCTCATTTAAGTGTTCTTACCCAAATAAAATAAAATTTTTTTAAAAAGGAAGCAAAATAATGACAGCAGAGAGGGGGTTGAGGAGAGTATTACAGGACCTCTCAATCTCAGGACCATGTCGGGTGTGGACTAGGTTGGGTTCAACTGCAAACTCCACTTAGTAGCTTCGTGGCTAGGATTGAGGGCTCTGAGATCAGACAGTCCTGGGCTCAAGTCCTAGCCTCACCAGATTTTGGCAGAGTGACTTGGGCAAGCTGCTTAACCTTAAGCCTTAGTTTTCTGGTTTAGAAAACAAGAATTATATAATAGGATTTGCCTCTAGGCAGTTACGAGGATTCTCATAATATGCATACAAATCAGTTAGTAATTTAAGTGGGACAGAATAAACTGATAAATCCCAGCTGTAATTATTTCTTTTTATTTATTTATTTATTTATTTATTTATTTATTTATTATTTTTTTTAAAGATTTTATTTATTTATCTGACAGAGAGCGAGAGCAGGAACATAAGCAGGGGGAGTGGGAGAGGGAGAAGGAGGCTTCCTGCAGAGCAGGGAGCCCGATGGCGGGGCTCGATCCTAGGACCCTGGGATCATGACCTGAGCCGAAGGCAGACGATTAACGACTGAGCCACCCAGGCGCCCCCCAGCAGTAATTATTTCTGTTCAACCTTATTTAATGGATTTGTATATGTAAACCTTAGGAAACTGGCACATAATCGATGTTCAATAAGTACCTAAGAAATATACAGAGATCTAAATAATCTGAGTCAGAAGAACACTCAGAAATCATCCCTTCCAAGCCACCACCCAGGGCAGGAAACTGGCAGAAGCCCTGAGGGTGGTCATCCAGCTTGAATATATCTGGTGACAGGGAACTAGTGAGTTCCCTTCCAATTTTTGGAATTGCCTTCCAATTTTTTATCTGTGGTTATTTTTGGTATTAAAGCCAAGAGTCAAGAATTCTAAACCTCACACTTCCAATATCCTTTCTTAACTGATTTCAGTTACAAGTGACCACAATTTTGTTCTTCTTTTACTTGTGGAACTACTGATTTGTTCAGCATTCAGTAAGCACTTTCTGAGTGCCGGCAGTCACGGTAGGTCCTGGGGACACAGGGGTGAACAGATAGTAAGTCACCCGACAGGTGCTTGAAGACAGTGGCCATGTCTGCCTGCATCTTCACTTTTCCACGTCCACTGTCTCCTGCCTCCTCCGGCCTGACCCCTTCAGGACACAGCTTCTAGTTCTCCCCCATCTCCAGTCACCCTCTTCCTCCATCCCATGACTGACACTCCTATGTGACAGACCCATCATCAGCAAGGTAGAGTGTGAATAGGGACTCAGGAGTCCCAGGATCTTCCTCTTTACCCAGAAGAATCTTGCTTTCATGTGTTTTACAGATTTTTTTTAAAAAAGGATGATTTTGAAGACAAGCTCTCAGTGCTAAAGAAAAATATCAAAACTGAAATTCTAATTTACATGATCAATTTGCAGAGGGCCAGTTGAAACCCGAAGAAGGAAGTTGGTTATTTTTGTATTTATTATACTGAAGTATAGTTGACACACGTTACAATAATTTCAGGTGCACAACATAGTGATTTGAAAACCCTCTACACCATGCTATGCTCACGGTAAGTGTAGCTACCATCTGTCACCAGTTAACGTTGCTATTACAGTACATTGACTATGTTCCCTATGCTGTAGCTTTCATCCTCATGACTTATTTATTCCATAACTGGAAACCTGTATCTCCCACTCCCTTTCACCCATTTGGTTCTTCCCCCACTCCCCTTCCCTCTGGTAGTCATCACTTTGTTCTCTGCATTTATAAGTCTTTTTCTGCTTTTTTTTTTGTTTGTTTTGCTTTTTAGATTCCACATGTAAGTGAAATCATATGGCATTTGTCTTTGTCTGATGTATTTCACTTAGCGTTAATACCCTGTAGGTCCATCCATGTCACAAATGGCAAGATCTCATTCTTTTTTATGGCTGAGTAATATTTCACTGTGTGTGTGTGTGTGTGTGTGTGTGTGTGTGTGTGTGTGTGTATATATATATGTATACACACAGCACATGGAAATGGTCATTTAATACTGCACTGTCTTAGGAATTTTCTCCTCCCTTACCCTTCTCTTGTTTCAGCCTTTCCCACAGCCTGTGTCCCATACTGCTCTGAAGTTGGGGTAAGGCCACTGATGTGGGTTCTCTTTAGTGCAGGACTGGCTTTGGGGACACTGTGAAGCCAGGCTGGGATGACAGAGGCTGGACTTTTACCCCTCAGCATCCAAGCAGTTACACCAGTCCTTCGAAAGTGTCGATCTCTTTGCTTGGAGTCTCACACATTCATTGCAAATCCTTCCATTTTTTTTTTTTTTTTTTTTTGTGAATGGAGAAGGGAAACAGAGGCACATGGAGGAGTCTGAGACAAAAAAATATTGGAGTCAGGGTGGTAAGGGTCACATGACCCTGGCATTAACATGTTGCATGCAAGAAAAGATTTTCTTCTCTGTAAAAATGAATGTATTCGTAAGTTTCTGACACTCCAGGTTAGAAACATATAGGTTGGGTATGGTTGGGGATACCAGTTACTTACTCAGGTAAGGGATGGTGACCTCACATAGCCTTTGGAGGACGCAAGCACCTTCTCCTTAGCCTTGTTGATCCTGATGTCTAGAGGAGGAATAGAGAGTTTGGAGCATAGAAAGAATGTTCATATCAAGTCAAGAAAAGGGAAAAGCCCCAGCCTCTGGTGAGAGGTGTCAAGACCTACAATGCTGGGTGTGTGGGGCATGTGTGATTGTTGCTTCAGTCTAGAGATAAGGTTATCAGCAACTGATGCGGCCGCTTTTCTGCTTCCTCCAGAGAGGTGACCTCTCAATGTAGCCCCAGGAACTGGAATCATGAGCCTTTCTTTCCTCCCTAACCATCCACCACCTTACTGCTTCAGGTTCAGATGTTGAGGGATAGGGTGTGCGCTTAGAACCATCTGACTGTCCTGTGCGTGACCTCACCCCAAGGAGGTAGGCAGCCTCCCCAGGCACCAGCCCCAGGGAACTCATTAAACACTGTGTCTGGGAGAGAAGTAGAGACCTCTCAGTAGAGACCAAGGAAACTCAGGCTGCCGTAGCAGTGTTTTTCTTGGATCTCCAGATAATTAGTCACTTGTTATTCTAGTGATTTCTAAGGAGACAGAGGCAAATGCATAGAGAAAGCCTGGGGCTTCTTCCAAGATGTGGGAGAATGCATGGAGTCAAGGGACGAGTCCAGGTCTTCACATAAAAACTCCTCTTTGCTGGGCGCCTGGGTGGCTCAGTCGGTTAAGCGACTGCCTTCGGCTCAGGTCATGATCCTGGAGTCCCTGGATCGAGTCCCGCATCGGGCTCCCTGCTCGGCGGGGAGTCTGCTTCTCCCTCTGACCCTCCCCTCTCTCATGTGCTCTCTCATTCTCTCTCTCTCAAATAAATAAATAAAATCTTTAAAAAAAAAAAAAAAACTCCTCTTTGCTGATTAGCTGGTGCTGACACAGCAACACCTATCAATCCGTTCATTAACCCCCCCCTTTTTAGTTGTAAACCATACATAACATAAAACTTACCATTTTAGCCATTTTAAAATGTATAGTTCAGTGGCATTAAGTTAACGATCTTGAGCATCTTTTCATATACTTGTGGACCATTTGTATGTCTTCTTTGGAAAAATGCTGTTCAAATCCATAGCCCATTTTGAAATTAATTTATTTGTTGTTTTTTTTTCCCTTCTAGTGAATTGTAGGAAAATACAATTTCCCCACAATATATCTTATAATGGGCTTATCTCTTAACCTAATAGATTATCAGATATGTTTTGCAAATATTTTCTGCTATTTCCTAGGTTGCTTTTTTTCACTCTGTTTGTTTTGTTTGCTTTGTAGAAGCTTTTTAGTTTGACATATTCCAGCTTGTCTAGTTTTTTGTTGTTGCTGCCTGTGCTTTTGGTGTTCTATCCAAGAAATCACTGCCAACACCAATGTCAAAGAGCTTTTTCCGTAAGTTTTATATAAGAGTTTTATGGTTTCAGGACCTACAGTTAAGTCTTTAATCAATTTCAAGTTGGTTTTAGTGAGTAGTATAAGGGTCCAATTTCATTCTTTTGCATGTGGATATCTAGTTTTTGTAACATTGCTTGTTGAAGAGACTACCCTTTCCTTATTGTATATTCTTGATGCCTTTGTTTAAAATTAGTTGATTGTATGGACTTGAGTTTATATCTGGGCTTTCTGTTCTGTTTCATCAGTCTTTATGCCAGGACCATACTGTTTTGGTATTGTTGCTTTGTAATATATTTCAAAATCATGAAATGTGAGCATTCTATTTTGTTTTATATTCTCAAGATTGTTTTGCTGTTTGGGATTCTTTGTACCTTTTTTTTTTTAAAGATTTTATTTATTTAAGAGAGAGAGACAGAGAGAGCATGCATGCGCAAGAGAGAGAGAGCATAAGCAGGGGGGGAGGGGCAGAGGGAGAGGGAGAAGCAGACTCCCCGCTGAGCAGGAAGCAAAATGTGGGCCTGGATCCCAGGACCCTGGGATCATGACCTGAGCTGAAGGCAGATGTTTAACCGCCTGAGCCAGCCAGGCAACCCTGTACTTTCTTTCTTTAAAATTTTATTTTATTTAAATTCAATTAATTAACATATAGTGTATCATTAGTTTCAGAGGTAGAGTTCAGTTATTCATCGGTTACACATAACACCCAGTGCTCATTACATCAAGTGCCCTCCTTAATGCCCATCACCCAGTTACCCCATCCCCCCACCCACCTCCCCTCCAGCAACCCTCAGTTTGTTTCCTATAGTTAAGTGTCTTTTTTTTTTTAAAAATATTTTATTTATTTATTTGACAGAGAGAGAGACACAGCGAGAGAGGGAACACAAGCAGGGGGAGTGGGAGAGGGAGAAGCAGGCTTCCCGCGGAGCAGGGAGCCCGATGCGGGGCTCGATCCCAGGACCTGGAATCATGACCTGAGCCGAAGGCAGACGCTTAATGACTGAGCCACCCAGGCGCCCCTAGTTAAGTGTCTTTTGTGGTTTGTCTCCCTCTCTGATTTCATCTTGTTTTATTCCCCCCCCCCCTTTGTACTTTCATATGAATTTTAGGATTCCTTTATTTATTGCTGTATATGCCATTGGGATTTTAGGATTTTAATAGGGATTGAATTGAATCTGTAGATCACTTTGGTTAGAATGGTATTTTAATGGGGCACCCAAGTGGCTCAGTCAGTTAAATATCTGCCTTTAGCTTGGGTCGTGATCTCAGGGTCCTAGCATCAAGCCCCTCATTAGGCTCCCTGCCCGATGGGGAGTCTGCTTCTCTCTCTGTCTCGCCCCCTTGCTCATGCATGCATGCTCTCTCTCTCTCTCTCTCTCAAAAAAAAAAAAAAAAAAAAGAATGGTATTTTAACAATACTTATCCTTCCAATCCATAAACAGATGATATTTTGCCATATATTTGGGACCTTCTTTAACTTCTTTCATCAAATGTTTTTGTTTCCATTATTTAAGTCTTTCACCTTCTTTTTTAATATTTTTATTATTATTATTATTTTTTAAAGATTTTATTTATTTGACAGAGAGAGACACAGCGAGAGAGGGAACACAAGCAGGGGGAGTGGGAGAGGAAGAAGCAGGCTTCCCGCTGAGCAGGGAGCCCGACATGGGGCTCGATCCCAGGACTCTGGGATCATGACCTAAGCCGAAGGCAGACGCTTAACGACTGAGCCACCCAGGCGCCCCAGTCTTTCACCTTCTTAATTGAATTTATTCATAAGTAATTTATTCTTTCTGATGCTACTGGTGAGGTAGTTTACTTATTTCCTTTCAGACTGTTCATCGTGAATGTGCAGACTCACAACTGAATCCTTAACCCACACCAGTCTTTCCATTTCTCCACTGCAACTTCATTAACAATGTCACCAAAGATCTTCATGTCATTAAAGTCAATGGACAGTCTTCCAGGCTTATTTCGCTTAAACTGTTCATATTTTAATGTTGGTTAATAGTCACAGCCTCTTGAAACTTCTATTCTTGGATGATACAACTACTCCTTTTCTGTCCTCTTTGCTAATACGTTCTCTATCAGACTCTTCGATGTCAGAAATACTCAGCACTCTTCTCCTCAGCATTCATGTTTCACACCCCTCCTAGTGTATGTTACTTACTCTGATCAACAGGCAAAATATGTTCAAGAAGTAATTTTTCTTAGCTCAGGATTGTGTAAAATCTCCAACATTTTCTTCTCTCTTTTTTTTTTTAAAGATTTCATTTATGTATTTATTTGAGAGAGAGAGAATGAGAGACAGAGAGCATGAGAGGGAAGAGGGTCAGAGGGAGAAGCAGACCCCCCGCCGAGCAGGGAGCCCGATGCGGGACTCGATCCCAGGACTCCAGGACCATGACCTGAGCCGAAGGCAGTCGCTCAACCAGCTGAGCCACCCAGGCACCCCTCCAACATTTTCATATATGTAATGAGCTTGCAGTAGAAGGACCCAATACATTTCCCTTCACAGTTTCCTCATCACACGACATGCTTCTAGAATTATTCCACTGTTGTGTCACCAGCCTCACAGGTTATCTGTCTATATGGTGGGAGGAGGAGCTGCCAAAGGGTTTCCTGGTCTGTTCCCAAGGGCCACGTAGAATCTCTTCACCTGACTGGGCAGGGTGTTCAGAAGGCCTGCTTAGACCTTTGCTCTGACTATATGTACTTTCAGAAGGGATTTATTTCATTCTCACTGTTGTTCATTAGCAAATTTCCAAGTTCACGCTAGCCTCCTTTGTTTGGATAGCAAAACTTTGATTAAAGTTTTTCAATACTACCTGCCAACATCAGCTCACCCTTCTGAAGGGTGGCAGGCTATCTTGTGGAAAGTGCTGTCTGTTCTGACAGAGACAGCACTCGAGCTGTGACTGAGAAGGTTAGGACTAACCTGGGGGACAGATATGTAACACTTTCACCACAACGTATATCTCATGGTCCCTCTTTTTTCTTTTTTAAAAAATTTTGTTTATTAATTTAAGAGATAGAGAGCACAAGCAGGTGGAGGGGCAGAGGGAGGGGGAGAAGAAGACTCCCCACTGAGCAGGGAGCCCAATGTGGGGCTTGATACCTGGACTTGGAGATCATGACCTGAGCTAAAGGCAGACACTTAACCAACTGAGCCACCCAGGTGCCCCTCATTGTCTGTTGTTATCTAGAATTCCCTTTAGTGTGAACTTTAGGGAGGTTACTTGTTGACATAAGTTGTGGCCACAAGTGCTGTGAGTCACATCTAGACCATTGTATTAAATGCCAGTGCAAAATCTTCAAGAGGTTTCATCAGCTTCTGAGAGAGTGATGATTAGTGTTTACAATGGTGTCTGCTCCATCAGCTTTAGTCCCTGAGTGTTTCAAGTGAGTAGCACTCTATGCTTTTCAATGGTGAACATGCAGTGTCAATATGAAATAAATCTTCGGTTTCAAGGTCCAATGATTTTGACATTGTTTCCTCAGCACAACCTAGCTTATCCTGACTGACATGCATTGCTTTTTTCCAGGATATAAAGGGCATTTCAATGAGGGTCATGGCCATGTGGACAAAGGTAGAAGCAAGGGGGAAGGGAATAGAAGTCAAGTGCTGAGAATTCACTGTGATGACACCTTGGTGTTGGGGCGGGTACTACATCTGATTTGTAGATTCTTCCATCTTTCCAGCCTTATTGTCTCTGGTCTCAAACTGAACAAGCCTCATAGGACTCTCCATTGTCCCTCAAACACATTCCAGTGTTTCTTGCTTCTTCCTCTTTGTGTGGGTCCCACTATTTGGAATGTTCTGCCCATTTCCTGCTGTACTGAACTTTCGTCTGTCAAAATCAATCCATCCTTTAGGATAACCTTAGGTCATTATTCCAAGAAGTCTTTCCCAATTCCCTACTGAAGTCATGTAACTTCTTACACTCAAAACCAAGAAAGGACTTTGTACTTTCTTGAGTATTACCCAAAGTCAAACCCATGGAGGAGGTATTTGGAGATAGCTTTATTCCACTTCAGGATAGCTTTATTTATATAGGTGGCAGAAACAGTTTTCCTGAAATGTGGATTCCTAGCAGCACTTGGCCTGGGATTGTACATGTAATTGGTCAAGGTCACTGATAGAAACTAAGTGTTCTAGCTTCTAGGTCAGGGCTCTTATTGCTCTCCATCACTACCTTCTTCAACCTGTTTGGGCACCATGTAAAAAATGGGTAGGAGGGAAGGGTAATGTGATCACCTCTTAGGTCATCTCCCAATTAAGGTATTCCATCTGTATGTTCTTTCTATGAGTGAATTCTGTCCCTTAATTTTCTCAAACCCCTCTTCATATCTTTGTTCCTCAGGCTATAGATGAAGGGGTTCAGCATGGGTGTCACTACTGTGTACATGACTGTGGCTACCCGGTCCTTCACCACTGAGTACATGGACAGGGGCCTAAAATAGACATAGATGACACTCCCATAGAACAAGGCCACTACAGTGAGGTGGGAGCCACAGGTAGAGAAGGCCTTCCACTTGCCAGCTGTAGAGGGAATTCTGAGCACAGTGATGATGATTCGCAGGTAGGAGAAGAGGATGCACAGGAAGGGGGTCGCGATGACAGCCAGGGTCTCGGTCATGACCACTATCTGGCTGGAGGATGTGTCAGAGCAGGATAGTTTTAGCACAGGCTGGGTATCACAAAAGAAGTGCTTAATGACATGGGAGGCGCAGAAGGATAGGCGGGACATGAGTAGCACCCGGAGTAGGGAGTGCAGGTGGGAGATGGTGCAAGAACCCAGCAGCATGAGGAGGCAACGCCGTGGGTTCATGACCATATCAT
This sequence comes from Neomonachus schauinslandi, assembly GCF_002201575.2. Taxonomy (NCBI): domain Eukaryota; kingdom Metazoa; phylum Chordata; class Mammalia; order Carnivora; family Phocidae; genus Neomonachus; species Neomonachus schauinslandi. Next base: position 81,622,377 of record NC_058415.1, on the reverse strand, counting down.
AGTGGAAAGGGTTGCAGATGGCTACCAGCCGGTCTATGGCCATAGAGGCCAGCAGGTAACTGTCAGTATTTGCAAAGGCCATGAAGAAGTACATCTGGACCAGGCATCCCACGAAGGAGATAGCCTTGGTCTCTGATGGTAAATTTGCCAGCATCTTGGGCACAATGACTGTTGTGAAGCAGATATCCATGAAGGACAGGTTGCTGAGGAAAAAGTACATAGGGGTATGGAGTCGGGAGTCAGAGTGGATGGCCAGGATGATGAGTATATTGCCCGTGACAGTGACCATGTACATGATGAGGAAGATGGCAAAGAGTGGTTTTTGTAGCTGAGGGTTGGAAGAGATGCCCAGGAGGATAAAGCCTGAGTTGCTGCTGTAGTTCTTTGCCTCCATGTCTGTGCCTTTGTGGGCAGGGTGTGGAGAAGCAGTTGGAGAGATGTGAAGGGCAATTTCATCAAGTCAGCTTCTTCCCTAATCTCCAGGTTATAAAAAAGCCCATTGATATTTCTTCTGATTTTAAAGAATATTTACTTCAAGACATTCTAGAAAAAGAGGGAGTAAAATCTGGTAAGAGAAAAATAAGAAAATTCCAAGATGCTTTCTACATGAAAAACTAGTATTTTCTCATGTGTCCTTAGGTAATTCTTTTTTTTTGGAAATTCTGTTAGTGTAATTTGAGTTTTCTCAATTCTCTTTCCAAATATTCTTTTTAGGTCATTCCTTGAGCAACTCCTTAGATTTTTTTTTTCTTCTTTGTCCAGGGGATGGCTTTATATACATGAGCTATTTTGACTAAAAAACTATGAAGCTCTCATTCTAAACATTTATATTTACCAGAATAGAAAACTTTGAATGTAAACATCCCATTCCACCAGTTAAGGAAAAGACAAGGCAAGGATGGCTTCTTTTACCACTATTAAACTATAGTGCTCAGATGGTAGTGTAAGCCAGTGAAAAAACAAAATTAATGAAATAGGCATAACATTTACCTTGTCATTATTTTTAATTGGCCTGTTTGGCTATCTAAAAAAAATCCAAGGTACTCATCTGAGAACTTTTAAACCTATAAAGATTTATCACAGTGGCCAGATAATAAGATACCATGCAAATATAAATATTATCCTGTAGTAGAAAAATGTAATGGAGTAAAAGGTTTCAATTGGCAATGGCAAGAAGGTCTAACCATCCGGTGACTGCAGCGCCTGCCCTGATCCAGACCCTCTGTCCCTACATCTACTGGTAGTACAGCCCCCCAGCCTCGCACTGGTGTAGGATGTGAGAGTCTATGCTCCAGTAAGAAATCAGGCCTCAGTGGAGACATTCAAGCAAAGGTTGGAGAACTAATTTTCCAGAACAACAAGGAAAGTTATGCATCAGGAAAGGTATAAACATACCAAAAGCATATGGCAGCACAAATACCAGAATCTGATCAGACCAAACAGTTCAAGGAATTTCTTGGAACCTACAGTCAACTTACAGAAACCTGCTACTTGAACTCTGTTAAAGACTTCACAACAAGAGAAGTAAAACCCGAGGAGACCACCTGTTCAGAACATCGCTGACAGAAATATTTAAAAATGACACAAAGTATATCCATGAGATTTCAGGAATATCAAACTTAGCTGAAGGAGGCCCTGGCAACCAAAGCAGGACCCCTTGGCCAATCAGGATAGAGAAATCCTGATGGATGGACTTTTGATGAAAGAATGCCAGCAGCTGTTGTGATGAAAAACAGGATTCATCTGCTAGATTCTTCCTCCTTCCCTCTCTGCCCCTCCCCACTTGTGCATTCTCTCTCTCTCTCAAATAAATAAAAATCTTAAAAAAACAAACAAATCATTGTTTCTTCCAAAAAAAAAAAGTCTAAAATCTACTTAGCAATAAATCTGATAGAAAAAAGTAAAAAGAGATGAGAATGATCTCTCTGAAGAAAGTGTAACAGAACACAAAAGGATGTCTGAATAAATGGAGATACTGTACTTCTATAAAGGGAAGATTCAATTTAAAAGTGCCAATTCTGAGATTGCACATTTAAGTGATATTATACAGTAGCTGTCTTTCTCTTGTCTGTTTAGCGTGATGCCCACAAGTTCCGTCCAAGTTGCAATTGGCAGGATTTCCTTCTTTTTATTGCTGAATCTAAAAAAGACAGTCATAGAAACAGAGAGTACAGTTGTGGTTGCCAGAGGCTAGGATGGGAGAAATGGGGACATGTCGAACAGAAGGTACACATTTCCATTTGTAAGGTCAGTAAGTTCTGGAAATCTAATGTAAAGTGTGGTGACAAAAGTTAGTAATATTGTTTTATATACTTGATATTTGCTAAGACAGTAGATATTTATTATTTATTTTAATTGAGATATAATTGATATATGACATTGTGTAAACTTAAGCTGTAAAATGTGTTCATTTGATGCATTTAAGTTACAGTATGATTACCAGCATAGCATTAGCTGTCACCTCTATCACACCATGTAATTGTCATTTCTTTTTTGTGATGGGAACAATTAAAATCTACCACTCTTAGAAACTGAGAGGTTTATATATAATTCATTATTGTTGTCTGTAATCATTATGCTGCATGTTAAATCTCCAGGATTTATTCATTTACTGGTTGCGAATTTGTACCTTTAAGCATCTCTCCGATTCCCCCACTCTCCCAGCCCCTCCTGACCAACATTCAGTTTGAGACAGTAGTTCTTAAATGTTCTTGTAAAAGAACCAGACATGGTAATTATGTGAGGTGAAGGAGATATTAACTAACCATACTGTGGGAATCATTGCACAACATGTATCAAATCATCATGTTGTAGACCTTTAACTAACACAGTGTTATATACGTCAATTATATCTCAATAAAGCTGTAAGAAAATTCTTCTGGAACTAATAAGATTTAATGCACCTATGATAATACCCCAAGAGCATTTCTTTACTCAAGGGCATTTTTTAAAAAGATTTTATTTATTTATTTGAGAGAGAGAGGCAGAGAGAGCGACAGAGATAGCAAGAGCACAAGCGGGGAGGAAAGGGAGAAACAGGCTACCTGCTGAGGAGGGAGCCCGACACTGGGCTCGATCCCAGGACTCTGGGATCATGACCCGAGCCAAAGGTAGACGCTTAACCGACTGAGCCACCCAGATGCCCTCCCAAGGACATTTTTAATAGGACTTGAGAAGGTCATTCTAAAATTCATCTAGAGGAATAAATAGCCTGGGAAAGACAATTTTGAAAAAAAAAATTAGAATGACAGTTTTTCTTTTCTTTAGAGAGCAAGAGAGAGTGGGGGAGGGGCAGAGGGAGAGGGAGAAAGAGAATCTTAAGCAGGCTCCATGCCCAGCACTAAGCCTGATGTAGGGCTCAATCTCATGACCCTGAGATCATGACATGAGCCAAAATCAAGAGTTGGATGCTCAATTGACTGAGCCACCCAGACGCCCCAACAGAGTTTTTCTAACCAAAAATCAAAGTATGTAATAATGAAAAAAAAATACGATAATCGTACACAGAGAGAAAAACCAATTAATGAACCAACATAAAGAATGCTATATGCCTATATTTATACATGTATATGGATCTTAATCAAAAGACATGCAAAACCTTTGTAAAAAATAAGGCTAGATTTTTTTCTAACCCACATAAAAACAAAATCCATATGAACAAACTAGAAGTAAAAAATCCAAATCATAAAGTATTAGCCAAAAATAAAGGGCATATTTATATGGTCTCGAGATGTGGATGCCATTCCAATTGAGAAAAAAATGTAGAGGCAAGAATGACAAAACACTGTACTCAAAAATGTGAAAATGACACCAAAAGAGATCATAAGTAAAACTAAAATATTAACTATGGACTCAAAGAAAATATCTACAATACATTTACCAAAGAAAACATACCAACCTAGTTGGTAATCAAAAAAATGTAAATTAGACTGAAACACAATTTTTACTCATCGGATTGTCAATAAATTTTTTTGGCAATATTCAAAAGGAAAAAGACCCTCATATACACTGGTAATGAGAGGATAATCAGTATAGGCTTTTTGGCAGTCTCTGTCAGAATAAAAAATCTGCATCTCTTTGTCCAGTAATTCCACTCATAAAAATCCATCCTTTAAAAATATTCATTTATGTGTAGCACAAAGATACATACACACATATTTGTAGCATTACTCGTAGTACCAGATTAAAAGAAAAGAACAAACAAAACCAACATAGGAAACAACCTAAATATCCACAAATTATTAAAACAATTAATAGTGCATTCTCATTACTCAATAGCACCCATCCTCTAACGAAATAAGATGGCTGACGATAGTCAACGTTTATTAGTACTCAGTATATTCCACCCTGAGGTAAGTGCTTTTCATGTATTTTATGATTTTATTTTCCCCAAATCCTAGGTAGGCACCATTATTATCCTTCTTTTCTTTTCATTTTTTATTAGTTTCAGAGGTAGAATTTAGTGATTCATCAGTTGCATATTAACACCGAGCACTCATTACATCAAGTGTCCTCCTTACTGGCCGTCACCCAGTTACCCCATACCCCATCTATCTCCCCTCCAGCAACCCTCAGTTCGTTTCCTAGAGTTCAGCATCTCTTATGGTTTGCCTTCCTCTCAATTTTAATCTTATTTTCTTTTTCCTTCCCTTCCCCTATGTTCAGCTGTTTTGTTTCTTAAATTCCACATACGAGTGAAATCATATCGTATTTGTCTTTCTCTCACTGACTTATTTTGCTTAGCATAATACCCTTATTTTCAATAAAAAAATATTTAGCAAAGTAATTTACCAGATCCCACAGTTAGTAAGTGGTAGAGTTGGGATTTTAATTCAAGCAGTCCGATGGCAGAGCAGAAGGTACTGATTGCTAAGCTATATTTTCAAGGTGATACTACTCTCCATGACATTTTGTTAAGTGATAAAAGCAAGTTGCAGAGCAATGCGTATAGAATAATTCCATTTTCTGCAAAGAAGTATATCTCCTTTATATTTGTGTTTGTTGTGGTGTGTGTGTGTTTATGTGTATGTAGTTGCCTTCTGAAGTGAGATTATAGGGATGGAGTGAGGAATTCCTTCCATATTTAACTTTGTATGTAGATACGTCCTCTTAGGGATCCCACAGGGCTCTTTCCTGGCGTGGTTCTTCTCTTTTCAGTTCTCCAAAATCTCTCCTTCATGCCTAGTGTTCACTCCTATATCAGATTAGAATTTTACCCAGCCATTTCCAGCTGTTAAATTCTAGATTCCAAGGCAAGTTGACATTGGAGATATGCCCCCTGGAATTCCTTTTTTGTAAATTATTGTCTTCTGTCCATTTCATTCCTATTTTGTAAATAGTTGTCTTTGGTATCCATATGATGGACCAGAAGTGCTTAGAGTGGGACTTTTGTGGAAACCCAGTCTCTTGTGTCCCTCTGCTGAGCTGGTAGTGCATCACCCAGATGTCTCCTGTGGGAGACACCTACTTCATTGCAGCCCTTCCCGGGGATATCCTCAGTCAGGATGGTAGTGTAATACAATACAATACAATAACAATGACACAGTGCTTATGTGTACCAGACACTGCTCTAGGAATTCTACGTACATTAAGTCCGTTAGTTCTTCACAATACCCCATTTTACAGATAGTGAAAGCGAGGCACAAGGAACTGAAGTGACTTGCCTAAGTCCACACAGCTAGAAGGTAGAGTCCAGCTTGAGAATATGTGCTCTTATCCCCTGCATTACGCTAGCTTTCTCGTTCCTTTGTCTCCTGTCTTTGAGATAGAGGAGAGAAGATAGGATAAGGAAAAGGGAGGAAGATCATATGAAGAGGTTGATCCAACCCAGTCTCTGTTCCCAAAGAGCCCTCAGCCTGCCTACCTGTGGGCCTGACAGAGGAGATTCCGGATCCTGACCAGGCTAGGGGGCCTGCCAGGGAGTTAAGATCAGGCTCTGAATCTGTGAGGGAGCAGGCCAGGGCAAGTGCAGATCTACTTTCAGAAAAGTGCTGTTTCTTCTTTTTACCTACAGTGGGTGTTGGTGATGGAAAGGGAGACCCAGGGACCTCTCCTCTGAATGCCAGAGCCCTGGGGGCATTGGCCCTGTGGTCTTCCCAGGAGAGAAGAACATTACTGATGTCCTCACTGAGCTCTGTGCTCTGAGCCTTGGGGAAACTGGGCTCTAGAGGTGTAGCCTCATATCCCCAGGAAGGGAATTAGGGCCATGCAGCAATAGGGGTGGAGGTTTTCATGCACATGTATGTGATGTATGTACATGAACATGTGAGTTCATGCATTCATGCATGCTCTCTGTTTATGCATGTGCTCCTTATGCATGTCTGTGTGTCGGCTTATGTGTGCCTACCTGGAAGGAGAGGTGATGGCGTCTGACATCTCTGAAGTTCTGTGTCTGCAGGCATGACTGTATCTAGGTGCAGGTGTAGCGTTCCGGGGAAAGGATTAAGATATGGGTTCTGGAGCCAGTTGGAATAGATTCAGATGCTGGCTCTGCCTCCTACAGGCTGTGTAGCTTTTGCAATACTTAACTTTTTTGAACCTCAGTGTGTGTGTGTGTGTGTGTGTGTGTGTGTGTGTGTGTGTGTGTGGTTTTTGTTTGCCTTTCTTAAACATTTTATTGCTTCAGTTTCTTAAAGCAGACATCCCAGTTTCACTAATTACTAAATGGGGGAACTTCGGCAAGTTGTTTAGCTTCACTAAACCACATTGTCCTCATCTATAAATGCTTAGCAATCACAACTTTATTTTCTTTATCTTTTCCCTTTAATAGTCTTGATTTTTTTTTTAGAGCAGTTATAAGTTCACAGCAAAATTGGTCACATGGTCCAGAGAGTTCCCACATAGCCACAGCCCCCACACATGCACGAACCCCCCCGATTATCAACATCCCCACTAGAATGCTACACTTGTCATAATTGATGAACCCCACTGACACATCATCATCACTCAAATCCATAGTTTACATTAGGGTTCACTCTTGGTGTTGTACGTTTTGACAAATGTCTATTGACAACATTATAGTATCATAGAGAATAATTTCACTGGCCCTACAGTCCTTGGTGTTCCACCTGTTCATCCCTCCCTCCCACCTATGCCCTGGTGTCCACTGATCTTTTACTGTCTCCATAGTTTTTCCTTTTCCAGAATGCCATGTATTGGAATCCTATAGCATGTAGCTTTTTTAGATTGGCTTCTTTCATTTAGTAATATGCATTTAAGTTTTCTCCATGTGTTTTCCAGTCTTAATAGCTCTTTTTTTTTTGTACTGAATAATATTTAATTGTCTGGATATATCACTGTTTATTTATCCACTCACTTACTGAAGGAAGGACAGTAGCAACATCATACTTGGTGCTTCCAAGTTTGGCAGTTGTGAATAAAGGTACTACCAGCATCCATAGATAGGGTTTTGTGTGGATATAAGTGTTCAACTCCTTTAGGTTAATTCCAAGGAGTGTGTTTGCTGGATCATATAGTAAGAATATGTTTAGTTCTGTAAGAAACTGCCAGACTGTCTGTACATTTTGAACTTCCACCAGTAATGAATGAGAATTCTTGTTGCTGTACATTTTTGTCAGCATTTGGTATTGTCAGTGTTTGAATTTTGGCCATTCTAATGGATGTGTTGTGGTATCATACTGTGGTTTTATTTTGCATTTCCCTGATGACATGTTTCCTTTGCTTATTTTCTATCTGTATCTTCTTTGGTGAGGTGACTTTAAAGTCCTTGTCTTATTTTATTAGGGTTATTTATTTTCTTATTGCCAAGTTTTTGAAAAAGAATCTTTTGATACATATCTCAGCCTCAGGGAGCACAGAGCAGGGTGGCCAAGGGTGGAGAGAAGGGTAAATGGACAAATGGAAGCTTTCCATCACAACCCCATCTGGCAACCAGAATGATCTATATAAATTAGGACCAACTTTGTAATTATTTGGTTACTTCTCTGATCTACATCCTTCAAAGGGTCCCCTTGGTGACAGCCCGTGTTTTTTAAGTGGTTTGTCATGATATGTAATTATACAGAATTAACATGGAGTAATGTCAATTTTACTCATTTTTTAAGAGGGAGAAGAACAGCATTGTTCTATATTTATGGCATGGAATGAGAGCTCTGCTTGAGTCTTAGCGATAGAACATATATAACCTGAATGTTTACAAGTTCTTCTTCATCCTTCAGGAGAGTTGCTTCTCCCTTGAAAACTCAGCTTTCACAGGGTGATACATGGAAGTGTTCAATTAGTCTATTGTACACCTGAAGCTAATATAACACTGTATTTAACTAACTGGAATCAAGATAAAAACTTAAAAAAAAGGAAAAGTCAGCTGTCCTGGGCCATGCCCCCATGCTCAAGACAGAATATCCTTGCTTGTCTTCCTGTGAGCTTATCTCTGCTACTGCTGTTTGCTCTGATTTGTTTCACCGCAAAGTTTGATTAGATCCTCTCTCATTATTTCTCAAAACACACAATGCTCAAGGCTGTGTCTACCAAGACTTGAAGCTAACACAGAGCGGTAACAGTGGAGAAAACTATAAAATTAGGTGGCTGATCTTACTGTCCCTAGATGCCATTGGCTGTGTACTCTTTTTTAAGGGGCTCCCCTTCTGATCTTTTCTTTCCTTATCCTGGCAGCATAATCTTATGGCAAATTTATCTCTCCCAGAGGAAAGTCCCCCTTTCTATGTTCTCATTTTCCCAAGTTCAAGTCCCTAACAACATACTTCTGGACACACCCGAGGACTGTAGGGCTGCCAGACTTAGCAACTCTATGAGGAACTAATATCAGTAATCTTCCCAGAGATGATACCATCCAATGAAGACAGTCATTTACCCTTGTAACAAAATGCATGCCATCCCAATCTGAAACTCTGCAATGATAATATCCTGGCTTAGGGCCTCCTCCAGAACAGTGAAAAGGTATTTTGTTTACAATTTTGTGATACAAAAAAATCTCACTAGGAATGATCTCTCCCCAAAGAAAACTGCCAGCAAAACCCCATAAGGAGTAGGTAGTAGAGGGTGACCAGTTGGTCACATTATCCATATTCCTGGATGGTAAGATAATGTAGTAAAAATGTCAGTTTCCCCAAATTAATACATATATTCAGTGGACTCACAAAATTCTAAAAGGGTTCTTTATAGAATATGTCAAGTCTGCTCTAAAACTTGTTAATGAAAGAAAATGTGTAAAAGTAACAATATAATTTTGAAAACAAAGCAAAATAATGATGATGGGTTTGTCTTCCCAGTTAGAAAAACATACAACAAAGCTTTGCTAGTTACAACAGCATAGTATTGGTGTAAGAATGTAAAATCCAGCTGATGGAGCAGAGTAGAATCCAGAAATAGACCTAACTAAAAAGGCACTTAGCCTTTTTGGATGTGGGAGGAAAGAAAATTGTGGGACAAATGTGTATTCAATTAAAAGATAAATTTAATAAATTTAGATCTTGACATTATACCATATGTGAAAATAAATTCCAAACAAAGAGGCAACCCACAGAATGGGAGAAGATATTTGCAAATGACACTACAGATAAAGGGCTGGTATCCAAGATCTATAAAGAACTTCTCAAACTCAACACCCAAAAAACAAATAATCAAGTCAAAAAATGGGCAGAAGACATGAACAGACACTTCTCCAAAGAAGACATACAAATGGCTAACAGACACATGAAAAAAATGTTCATCATCATTAGCCATCAGGGAAATTCAAATCAAAACGTGGAGGACATTAGGAGAAGGAAGGGAAAAATGGGCGGGGGGAATTGGAAGGAGAGATGAACCATGAGAGACTATGGACCTGAGAAACAAACAGGGTTTTGGAGGGGAGGGGGGAGGGGGGATTGGTTAGCCCGGTGATGGGTATTAAGGAGGGCACGTACTGCATGGAGCACTGGGTGTTATACGAAAACAATGGATCGTGGATCACCACCTCAAAAACCAATGACGTATTGTATAGTGATTAACATAACATATAAAATAAAATTTAAAAAAAAAGAAAAGAAATTCCAGATGTATTTGAAGATTTAAGAGTAAAAATCCCTAAAACTATAACATGGAAATACAGGAGAATATTTTTATAATTTTGTGGATGGAATAACCCTTCTCGGCAAAATATAAACCCTGAAGTTGTAAAGGAAAAGATGGGCAGATTTGACTATATAAAAGTGAAAACGTGTGTGTGACCAGTGATGTCATGAATGAAGTTAAAAGAGAGTCAAAGGATTTGGAGAAAATACTGATGATGTATATATATATATATATATATGTATGTATTCATATAATATAAAGGATTAGTGTTCATATAGTAGAAAGGATTCCAAAAAATTAATAAGAAAATGACACATATTCTAATTGTGATAGGAACAGTGATGTTTACCAAATATTCCATACAAAAACTAACATTTCCCACCCCTTGCAGTTTGTTATGAACACATGACAACTTCTGTCCAAAGAAATAGGAGTTTAAGTGATGTGTGTTATTTCTGGATTAAGGCAATGGAAAACCACGTGAAATTCTCCAATCTGTCTTTCCCTGCCAAGGAGGCCATAGGTTTTTGATAAGCTGTGGTGGACCTCTATCAGTGTGGTTTTCTCTGAATCACTATCCATCGAACAGCCCTGGTGACCTGTAATGGATGTATCGTGTGAGCAAGAAATAAAATTTTGCTGTGTGAAACTTTTGGGATTTGGGGATTAATTTACTGTTGCAATGTAGAAATCCATTCTGGCTAATACTTCAATAGAAAAATGAGAAAAGGATATAAACAAGCAATTCACAGTGGAAGAAATAGGAAGGACCAATAAACATATAAAAGACATAAAGTATTATTTATTTTGACCAGTAGACGTATCACCATAGAAGATGGTGATACTACATGGTATTGAATGTGTGAGGAGAAAGGTGCTTCATGTACTACAGATTGGCACAGAAATGCACTTTCTGTGCATTTGGCACAGCCATTTTGGAGAACAACTTGACAGTATCTCTCAAATTCCACTTTTATGTATATAAGGCATTTGAACAATGGATGTGTACACATTTGAACAATGTATGTATACAAGGTATTCATAGAAGTATTGTTTATAATAGATACAAGAGAAAATAGAAACAGTTTAAATGCTCAGGAATGAAGACATGGTTAAATTATGGTAGCTTCATATTATAAATTATTATTATTATTAAAATAATATGAACAAGTTAAAAACAATAGTATATTGTAGATAGTAGTGACTTGGAACCATCCTTAAGACATATTTTTAGATGAAGAGTCAAGTTCAAAGGTAATATATTTATGTAGTGTGATTTCAATCCTCTTAATTTTTTTTTCTATTTAAAGAGCCTTTATTTTTTTTTCTGCTTCAAGTAATTTATTTTAGGAAAATTGATACACCGAGATTTTGCAATCTTTTCCAAACACAATTCAAGGAAGAATTGCAATACATTTAAATAGAAATTAGAATAAACATGTCTTCCACTATAAAACACAAATTTCCTTAAAGAATTTTAGCAACCGAAACCAACATGGTTAATATTTTCCTATTTTACTTCATCCTTAATGTCCATAGTTCTTCATCTTTCTTTTTTTTTTTGAAGACTTTTATAGACCAATCTTTTAGATTCTCTACACATAATTATATTCGAATGAAATTGTCGGGGTTGTGGATTGGTCTATAAAAGTCTTAAAGAGCCTTTAAAAATTTTTTTAAATAAGTTTTAATTTAAATTCGAGTTATACACAACTAATGAATCTAATAATAATAAAAAGACTTAAAATAAAAAAATAAATTCAAGTTAGTTAATGTTAGTGTAATATTAGTTTCGAGTGTACAATACAGTGATTCAATAGTTCCAAACAACACCCGGTGCTCATCACAACAAATGCTTTTAATCTTTATATTTGCATGTGTAAAGATATCTTTCTCTATGTAACAGGTTTGTGGTGAAATTCAGGAGGGATTTTCAGTTTGTACATTATAACTTCTGTTTAATTTTCATAACTAGACTGTATTCATGTGTTATCTATATCCTCAGAAAGTAAAAAAAAAGGAAAGAAATGTGGAAGGTGAGAAAAATGGAATTAAAAAATATTTTTTAAAGATTTTATTTACTTATTTGACAGAGAGAGACACAGCGAGAGAGGGAACACAAGCAGGGGGAGTGGGAGAGGGAGAAGCAGGTTTCCCGCCTAACAGGGAGCCCGATGCAGGGCTCAATACCAGGACCCTGGGATCATGACCTGAGCCGAAGGCAGACACCTAACGACTGAGCCACCCAGGCGCCCTGAATTAAAATATTTTTTAACACAGTGCCTTCTTTGTGTCCTCTCTTAGCATCAAATATTGACACATAAAAATCTTAAATAAATACTTCATGATACATAAAAACATACCTAGGAGAGAGGGGAAGAAGGCTATTAATTTGCTAAACCTTAAAATCACAACAATGGCACTATCAAATTTCACAAGCCAACTGGGGTCCCCCAAAGAGATCAGTGGTTCACAACCTTGGCTGTTCATTGGAATTACCTGGGAGCTTTAAAACTACTGATACCTGGGTTACATCTTAGAGACTTTGATTTAATTGGTCTGGGGTGTGGTCCTGGGCATCCGGATCTTTTTGTAAGGTCCCCAGGTGATGCTACATGTGCAGAGGAGGCTGAGAACCACTGCTTTAGAGAAAATAGACACTATTGCAAAGGTCTTTAATTAGGAGACCAAAAGGAATGGGGGAGTTGATTTCTATGCCTCAAGGATAATGTTCTTCAAAGCATATAAGGGAAAAGGTTCTGGCTAGAACTGGTTTAAACATTATTTTCCTCTAAAATTGGTTACTCAGTAGCTCCCTCCAATGCTGCCCTTGCATGAATGGGCTCAGGTGGGAGGAGGCAAAGCCTTAGAGTTATGGCATCCTCAATTACCTTTCTAGAATCAGAGCAGAATATGGCCCCTTGATGGGAGCCCAGGGGGGAAAGCAGGAGAACTCACTAATGACATTGTGCCAGAAAAGTTTCTGAACAACTATCATGGTAGAAGCTGCCTCAGAGGGATGAGATCCAATCTCAGCTGTCTTAATGAGGCTCTGGGGAGATCTTGCTGGTGAACCTCTAGGATCCTTTACTTCGATGCTAATTAACCACTGAGGGTAGCTCCTTTTACATCCCAATTAAATCGAGTTCTGGGGTAAAGGTTTGTCTTCTTTTGAATGGTTACTTGGGAATTAAGCCTGGAGCCTCTCAGCACATCAAATCATTCTCAATGTAACCATGGCCACAACTGATCACAACACTGTCCCTAGTCAAAGAAACAGACTACCCAGGCACACCCATTTCATTGTGTAGTCAGAGAAGCATGCTGTACATTGAGAATAAAAGTGTTGATGTCCTGGTCAGAACATTAGTCATCGGGTTCAGAACTCTTCTGGAATAGGAGCCAAGAAAGGATTCTGGGGAAAGTTGTGGCTGTTCTTGAGGATATCCTCACACAAGTTAAGGTGGGGTCACAGATAGCACCCATTTCTACCCATGGTGTTTGGGTAGGCACTTGGGATGCAGAGTTAGTCAATTCTGAGTTTGAATTCTGTTTACCACTTAGTTGCTGGTGACTTTGGGCAAGTCACTTCACCTCTTTGAATTTCAGTTTCCTCTTCTTTAAAATGAGGTCATTAATTCCCATCAGTCAGAATTATAGGTGATTGATTTATGCTAGTTATCTTCACATTACCATGGTGACTTGGTGTACATTGGCTGGCATTTTTAAATTTATTAAAAATGTATGATAAAAGGTCAATGTTAGCTCACAAGATGATGGAAATTATGAAGGCATTATGGCCAGGGAACTCAAGAAAATTTGGGTCCCACTCTAAGACTCAGCTGCCTCTTTCTGTGAGGTTATTAATGAAAATGCTGCCCAAGGAAAAATGGCCAAATGGAAGTAGGAGACTTGAGGGGTAGTTGGTGGTAGTAGAGCTTGTGCTAGTTGCTTTCCAAAAGCCCTGATGGGTGGGGGTTAGCCTACCAGTGCTAGAACATTCTTTAGAATGTAGGGATTAGAGCCTTCATCCTTGGCTTTGGACCTTAGTTGCTATTCTGGCACAACAGATTAACTTCCCAGTGGAAATCCTGTTTCTAGGTGCACTTTGGCCAGCCTAGTATGGAGGAATTCCCATGGGCACTTCAGCCTCACAGTCCCCAGCCTCATCTCATCTCATGACTTCTTCCTTTCAAACTCATCAAGAATGTATTGGGGAAAACTTGGGGCCCCTGAAACACCTATAGTTTTTCTTTTGAGCAAAATGATCTTGTCTGAAATCTCCTGTAGAGAGAGGAACCCTAAGCAGATACTCATACATAACACTTATATTCCCTTTGTATGACATAAAGATGTCAGTACAGTAGTTAAACTGTTTGAAGAATGATTTGCTATTTCTTTATCTTTTTCAGTCTTGGTTGTACTTGGCTCCTTCTTTTTTTGTGGACCTAGCCGTGCATCTAAGGTCCTTATCTTTCTTTGTTTTTCTTATAAAGTGGTGGACTAATTATTTTTTCTTTTTTGAGAGTTTTTATTGAAATTCCAGTTAGTTAACATACAGTGTAATATTAGTTTGAGGTATACAATATAGTGATTCAACACTTGCATACAACACCTGGTCCTCATCACAAGTGCACTCTTTAATCCCTATCACTTGTTGAACCCATGACCCCACCCACCTCTCCTCTGGTAACTATCAGTTCTCTATAGTTGAGAGTTGGCTTCTAGTTATTAATGTTAGAAATAAATGGAAAACTAATGATGTAATGTATGGTGATTAATATAAAATAAAATAAATAAAATTAAAAAATAAGAAAAAAAGAAATAAATGGAAAAACAATTTAGTAAAATTCAAACCAGGTCAAGTAAAATCATACTATGGAGAACCTGGCTATTCAGCTTTGACCTCACCTGTGTTAGAAGGCAGGATAAGGAGCTGTCACAGGTTCTTCTCTTTCAGAGCTTAACAGGAAGGTAAGACCGTCTCAGATTTCCCACATAACTCATGAGACCAATGGCAGGGACATCTTCAAAGGTCCCGTGGTCATAGTAATTCTTTACCTAGTTGAGACTTCAGTTTAATCAGTGTTCCCTTGTCTTTTTGTTGTAATGTTGACTTTTTCACCCCCGTCTCTCGCTAGTTGAGATCTGGGTCTTAATTTCTAGGTGAGCTAGAGGTTATGGTAAGTTCCCAGTTTTATATTAGATATATAAAAGATATAAGAGATATATGAGATAATCGATGAATCAGAGACCTTCAGGTTTTGAAAACAGATTTCATTGCCAAAATGGAAGATTTATGGCAAGCAGATATTGTGAATTAAAAATTGGGGGGTATGGTGACATAACATAATAATAAAAAAAGTACCTATCCCTACACACTAAAAAAAAAAAAAATTGGGGGATAAAGCATTGCTTACTTTTCACTTTTTTTTTTAAAGAATTTATTTTTTTGAGAGAGAGAGAGTGCAAGCAGCGGGATGGGCAGAGGGAAAAGAAGAGAATCGTAAGCAGACCCCAAATTGAGCAAGGAGCCTGATATGGGGCTAAATCCCACAATCCTGAGATCATGACCTGAGCTGAAACCAAGAGTTGGATGCTTAACCAACTGAGCTGCCCAGACGCCCCAGTACTTTTCAGTTCTCTGCAGCAGAATTATCAAGTATATTGTATTAGTTTTCTGGGGCTGCCATAATAAAGTGCCATTGATTGGGTGACTTAAGCAATGGAAATTTATTTTCTCACAATTCTGGAAGCTGGAAGTCAGGGCAAGGTATTGGTAGGGTTGGTTTCTTCTGAGGACCTTCTTTTTGGCTTTGCAGTATCTTCACAAGATCTTACATCTGTGTATGTTTGTGTTTTAATCTTCTCTTCCTATAAGGACACCAGTCATCTTGGAATGGGGACCACCTGAAAGACATTTTAACTTAATTACCTCTTTAAAGACCCTATCCCCAAATAAGTCACATTCTGAGTTGAGGGGGTTAGGATGTCAACTTATGAAATCATGGGGAAACACAATTCCATCCAAAACCCCAACGTATTAAACACCAGATTCTTAGCTCTTTTTTTTTTTTTTAAAGATTTTTATTTATTTATTTGTCAGAGAGAGAGAGAGCGAGCACAAGCAGGGGATCATTACCTGAGCCGAAGGCAGACGCTTAACGACTGAGCCACCCAGGCGTCCCCAGATTCTTAGCTCTTAAGAATCATCACTTGGAATCCACATATATCCCAGGGAAGAGATGAAGGAGAAATCAAAGCAATGGGACACATTTAGATAACAGTAGAGAGTCTCTTGCAGGGTCCTTTAAGTCTGTGAATCTGACAGTGGATTGGACATGGGCCCTGTGCAATATGAGGACTATACTGGTGCTCCTTTTGCTCTTGAAATTAAAAAAAGCAATAGAAAATGGTGGCATTGTATTTGTAGACATCAGAGGACTGGATATTGCCCTAAGTATTTTCCTGGAGGTTACTTAAATGTTTTTTAAGGACCTAGAGTGGCTCATTCAAATAGATGAGTGATGGTCATTAAGGAGGGCACGTGATGTAATGAGCACTGGGTTTTATATACAACTGGTGAATCACTGAATTCTACCTCTGAAACTAATAATACACTATATGTTAATTAATTGAATGTAAATTTAAAAAAACCAAATAGATGAGTGAGAGAAGCCAGGTTGGTGGAGAGACTAGACCAACATCAAAGGGCTGTGGCAAGAACCCTTCATGTTGGCCAAGGCTGATATCACCATTGGATCATCATTACAGAGCATAAGAAGATATGTGGGCCAGTCATCAATCTCATAAGCATGGCCTAGTCATCACCCATGGTGACAAATGAATGGGAAAAGGTCAGATGTCAGCAACTGAATCAGCATAGTACCAAAGTACAGACTAATCTAAACAAAACAAAACAAAAAACAAACAAGAAAAATCCTGTTGGGTCTTTGAAGACATCAGGGGAAGTTGTGTAAGTCCTGAGAGTTTAGAAATGGGACTTGGAAGGAGCAATGATATCCATGAAAGGTGGGAAATGAATGGAGCTCAATTATAAATAAAAATAAACAACTAATGAATTGTTGAACACTATATCAAAAACCACACGTATTTTTATTTGTTTATTATGTTCAGTTAGCCAACATATAGTACATTGTTATTTTTTTTTTAAAAGAACCTCTTTTTTATGAGGCTTTGTAAACCAAAAGCTTCTTACTAATATTTACATCCACTGATTTTTCTTTTCTTTTTTTTTTATTATGTTCAATTAGCCAACATATAATACATACATCCATTGATTTTTGACTCTGTCTTCAGTGGCCATAGGAAGCATTTCTGATTACATAGAACAAATTTTCCTTCATTCTGAAAAAACTAACAAATAGAAAACACATGGAAATACAGGCATCTTTAGAGAGAGGAGCACATAGGCAAGGAGTTTCAGGAAGCGTTGTTTGATGAATGCAACCTGAGCTTATGAAAGGCAGGAAGAGTAGAGAACAGAACACTACAGAGGCATAGAGCTGGCTTACTAATAGTCAGTTATGTGATTGATGTTAGGTTTTGTGAATCTAATGACTCCAGAGCCCAGGATATCCAGCTGTTGGGAGAATGAATAAAAGAGACCCGAGTTATATCATGGCATGATCAGAAAACATTCTGATCTGCAGTTGGGAAGCTCCTAGTCCAATAAGGAGGTAACACACACACACACATTCACCCAACCACTTGCAAAAAAATCTTCTATTTCAGATAGAACAGAGTAGTTACAAATGCAAAACATTTTTTTGTTAAAGATTTTGTTTATGTGACAGAGAGATAGGGAGAGCAGGAACACAAGCAGGGGGAGTGGGAGAGAGACGAGCAGGCTCCTTGCTGAGCATGGAGCCCAGTGTAGGGCTTGATCCCAGGACCCTGGGATCATGACCTGAGCTGAAGGCAAATGCTTAATGACTGAGCCACCCAGGCGCCCCAATGCAAGACATTTTTGCACATATATAGATTTCTACATAAATGTACAAAAATTGTATGGTGACTAACATAACATAATAAAATTTAAAAAAATAAATGTACAAAGATTCTTTTGTAATTCAAGTGACCAAACTTGGATGAATTTATAAATGAAGGAAATATGGGAGGTTCCCTATAAATATGGAAGGGATAAAGGGAATGTGATTTTCTGGAATAGAGAGATATTGAGGTGATCTACATTGTAGCATAGGTACCAAGACATGGAAGGTACTGTCAACCATGGTATGACAGAGACCACAGGTTGGAAAACTACAGGGTGCAGCTACAATTGAGCAAAGAGTATATTTTTCCAAAAAAGTTTTTCTCACATGCTGACGTGTGTGTGTGCATGTGTGTGCACCTGTGAGTTTGTGCAGGTGTGTGTACATGAGCACCCACACCCACACTTTCATATCAGGATCCACGGATTTTGTTGGCTTGTGTAGTAGAAAGCATATCCATTTGAGCCTTAATCCTGCTTATCAGTTTCTCTAAGCCCTGTTTCATGTCTTTGTTTCTCAAACTGTAGATAAATGGATTCAACATAGATGTCAGTACAGTGTAGATGATTGTTGCTACTCGGTCTTTGACAGTATAGGTGGACAAAGGGTGGAAATAGACATAGCCAATACTCCCATAAAACAGAGTCACCACTGTGAGATGGGAGCTGCAGGTGGAGAAGGCTTTGCATTTTCCAGCCACTGAGGGAATATTGAAGACAGCAATGAGGATTCTCAGGTAAGAGATGACAGTGCAGATACATGGGGCCATCACAGAAGCCATCCCTTCTGTCATGGCCATGATTTCGTTGACAGAAGAGGAAGAACAGGCCAGTTTTAGAACAGGGTTGACATCACAGAAAAATGTTGGATAACGTTTGATGCACAGAAGGTGAGCCGATTCACCAGGAGGGCATGTAGAAGGGAGTGGAGGCAGGAGAAAGCTATGGAGAAGGCCACTAGCAGCATACAGTGTCTGTGGTTCATCACAGTGACATAATGGAAGGGGTTACAAATGGCTACATAGTGGTCAATGGCCATAGCTGCCAGGAGATAACTGTCTATGTTTGCGAAGACCAGGAAGAAATACATCTATGCCAGACATTCAGCATAGGAGATGGTTTTCGCCTCTGATAAGTTCACTAACATCTTGGGGACTATGACTGTTGTGTAGCAGATACCAGCAAAGGACAAGATGCTCAGGAAGAAACACATGGGGTTTTGGAGTTTAGGATCAGAGCGGATAGCCAAGATGATGAGCAGATTCCCCACCAAGGTGACCAGGTACATGATAAGAAAGAGGGCAAAGAGTGGCTTCTGGTCCTCAGGGTGAGAGGACGGTCCTACGAGGATGAATTCAGAGAGTCTTGTCAGGTTGGACATTCCCATGGACTTGTATGCACCTACAGATAAAAGGTCCTGTCAGTTAATGTTCTTATGTCATCTAGGACATGCATCTTTCCATCTGGTTCTTACAATGAGAACGAGCAGTTGTAAAAGGGCATTTACTCTAATGATTTTCTTCCTGAATATGAACAAATCAGAGCCAAAGGTGTATTTTCACTTGTTCTTTTAGAATCTTTGTGATAGAAATCTATAGAAAACAGATTGAAGGTGGGGGGCACCTGGATGACACAGTTGGTTGAGTCTGACTCTTAGTTTTGGCTCAGGTCATGATCTTGGGGTCATGACATCCAGCTCCACATTGGGCTCCATGCTAAGCCTAGAGTCGCTAAAGACTCTCTCTTCTCCCTCTGCCTCTCTGCACAGTGTGCTCTGTCTCTCTCTCTCTCAAATAAATAAATAAATCTTAAAAAAAAGAAAACAGATTGAAGGTGAGAGGGAGAAGGAGGAGGAGGCCTATAGAAGGCTTGATTCCCTTTTCCTCCTTGGTCTGTGGCTGATAATCACAGGAACCACAGATGCAGTCTATGAATCAGGTTCAGGTTAGCTTCTCATAAAGATTATCCTTGGCAAATGCACATCTATATAATCATGAAATAGCTATTTCACCTAGTTTGTGGTTGATGAAGAACCATCCTTTTAAAAATAAGATGAAAATAGGGAGGGAGGCAAACCATAAGAGATGCTGAACTCTAGGAAGCAAACAGAGTTGCTGGAGAGGAGGTGGGTGGGGGAAGGGATAATTGGGAGATGGGTATTAAGGAGGGCACTTGATGTAATGAACACTGGGTGTTGTATGCACCTGATGAATCACTAAATTCTACCCTTGAATCTAATAATACAGTGTATGTTAACTAAATTGAATTTAAATAAAGAATTTTAAAAAGAACCATTATTTTAAATCAAGATGCTTCTTTCCACATCATTTGCAGTGGAAGTACGGAAGACATACAAAACCGTTGAATTGAATGTAAATAGTTCTAGGGCAAAGAAAGATGGAGAAGGTAAAGTGAGAGAGAGGGAGTGAATTTTTTTGTTCTTTGGCTGATATTTCACATCCTGAGGTCAGGGGAATGTGACTCACAAGTAGACTGGGTAAAGAAGGATTCAACTGTAGAATGAATATATATATATTGATATATATATAGAATTGATATATATATATAGAATATATATATAGAATGAATATATATATATATAAATCTCAACATTTAGCTCAAAGATAAGTTAGCTCTCTTAGTGTCCAGTGATGACTAATTATCTGTCTGAGATCAGATATTCACACCTTCTGATCAGGCATTCTCAAAGTTCACTTCTTACCTGGGAAGGACATCAAAGTCTTGCCTCATCTATTCAGCTCCCTGGAATGATTAGTGAAAAAGAAGACAAACTGTGCCAAGAGACCACATACATAAAATGTGTCTGATTGTAGAAAATCTAATGCTTCTTAAATCTGAATGCTCCTTTGCATGGATTCTTACCATCCTTCCCAAGGTATAGATACTTACAGCCCTTGCTTCCCTCATGGGAGTATCCGCTGATGCTGTGTCACTAAATCTCTGGTGTTTGGTGGGGGAGAGAATAAGAAGAAGAACACATATTAACTTTGTGCAGGATTGTCTCCAAGGATCCAGAGGAATTACATAGGTTCTCCCTCCCCAAGTGGCCCCACATCCCTGTCTTCAACAGTCTGTGCATAGAGTAACATGTGCTTAGCCTGGTGAAGGCGTCATGATAGATAATAATTTTCTGTCCCTGGCTCTTGCAACCTCTCTGAGGGCTTACCTTGGTATGTCCCATGTAGCACTGAGGATGGAGTACCAGGCAGGGACATCTGGGCCTAGTTTCTTTCTTGAACTATGAAGCTTTGATTTGGACTTCCCCTTAGTGCCTTCATTTGTCTTAAGGACAACTATCTCAGAGCACCTCAACATCATGAATATCTTCTGCTCTCCCCTCCTCAAGTTTATTTTGATTTGTTATCAAAATATTGACATACAATAATATATTAATTTCAGTGCTAATACAGTGAACTGTTAATACAATGGACATAGTTTTTGAACATTTATATGCATTCCAAAGTGATCACCAGGATAAATCTAGCTACCATCTGTCACCATACAAAGTTGTTACAATATTGTTAACTATATTCCCTATTCTGTAACTTTCATCCCCTTTAATTATGTATTCTATAACTGGAAGTTTGAGCCTTTTAATCTTTTTCTCCTATTTCAACCAGTCCCCCTCCCTGCCCACCCTAATCGCCCCTGGGAACTATCTGATTGTTCTCTGTATCTATGATCCTGTTTGTGTTTTGTTTTGTTTGTTTTGTTTTTTAGATTCCATGTGTAAGTGAAATGATACAGTATTTGTGCCTCTGTGTCTGACTTATTTCACTTAGCACGGTCCTCTAGGTTTATCCATGTTGTTGCAAATGGCAAGATTTCAGTCTTTTTACTGGGTGAATAATATTTCATTATATATATCTTCTTTATTCATCTATTGATGGAGAGTTAGGTTGCTTCCATATCTTGGCTATTGTAAATAATGCTGCAAAGGTGCTTGTATCTTTTTCAAATTAGTGTTTTTATTGTCTTCTAATAAATACTCAGATGTAGAATTGCTGGATCTTATGGTAATTTTATTTTTAATTTTGGGGGGGAATCTCTATGCTGTGTTTCATAGTGGTTTTACCTTTTTGCATTTCCCCCAACAGTGCATGAGCATTTTCTCTTCTGCGTTCTTACAGGACTAGTTATAGCTTGTCTTTTTGATAATAGCCATTCTTACAGGTGTATTATTATGGGGGTTATTTTGTACATAACTAGGTTTTTTTTTTTCTCTTTCTGCTTCATCATTGACAGTTTGAGTATAATCAGTTTTGGTGCTGGTCTCTTTGGGTTCATCTTATCTGTGATTCTTTGTGCTCCCTGGACTTGTATGTCTTCACCAGGTTAGGAATGTTTTTAGCCATTATTTCTTCAAGGGGTTTTCTGTCCCTTTCTTTCTTTTTTCTCCTTCTGGGACCCCTATAATATGACTGTCAGTATGCTTGATGTTGTCTCAGAGGTCCCTTAAACTATTATTTTTAATATTGTTTTTCTTTTTGTTGTTCCAGCTGTGATTTCCACTGCTCTGTCTTCCAGATTGCTGATCCATTCTTCTGCATCATCTAATCTGCTATGATTTTTTCCTAGTGTATTTTTCATTTCAGTTATTGTGTTCTTCAGCTCTGATTTGCTATTTTTTATGTTTTCTATCTCTCTGTTGAATTTCTCACAGTGGCTCATCCATTTTCCTCCTGAGTTTGATAAGCATCATTATTACCATTACTTTGAACTCTTTATCTAGTAGATTTCTTATCTCTTTTGTTCAGTTCTTTTCTGTGGGTTTTTTGTTCTTCTATTTGGAACAGATTCTCTATGTCATCATTGTGCCTAACTCTCTGTGTTTGTTTCTATGCATTAGATATGTCAGTTATGTCTCCTGGTCCTAATGGAGTCACTTTATGTAGAAGGTGTCCTGTGGGGCCCCGTAGCACAAACACTCTTGGTCACCTGAGCCAAGTGCCTTCAGGGTATCCCCTATGAGGGATGCATGCACCCTCCTGTTGTGGTTGGGTCATGATTGGTGTGTATTTGCTGGTGTTTTGCTGGTGTGGGGGGCTATCCCCTGGCATAGCAGTCTGTAAGGCTTGGCTGCAATGTTTACAGGCATGCTGGTGAGTGGGGCTGGCTCCTGGTTTGTGTGGCTAAGAGGACTGGCCATGATTACTGTGGTGCATGGTAGGTGGGGCAGGCCTCTGGTGCAGCTGGCTGCAAGGTCTGGCTTTGACTGTTGTAAGCACTCTAGTGTGTGAGCCTGGCCCTCTGGGCTTTGTTGCCTGCCAAGGCTGCCCACTATGTGTGGTTGGGTCAGGGGCTTCTTTGCTTCTCTCAAATTTAAGTACAACTGCTAGTTTAGTAGCTGTGTCCTGTAAAGAATGGGAATGTCATAGACTTTTAACCCAACTTTAGGTCACCCTTCCCTTGTTAGCCAATTCTCAAGTCTGCTGCTCAGATATTTGGTTATGATCCTTTGCAACCACCACTCGGGAAAGCCACCAGTTTTAGATCTTTTACTATTCTGAATTCATGAAAGCACACAGAATCTATACATCAGAGTCCCAACATGCCAGACACATATTGCCCATTTCCTGTCACTTAACTGGTTTATTATCCCATCTTACAATTCAACTACCTCAATCTTTGATCTCCTTTCTCCTGGGTCTCTAGGTCCAAATGCAGCCCCCCTACAGGGAGCATTTCTTGATTATCTGATTGAAATGAAGTATCTGACTTCTCTATTCCCTTAGTACCCAAATTTCCATTAAACACAAATCATGTTCATTTTCATATAATTATCCAGTTAAAGGAAAGTAATTTGTATTTATGTACTTAGTAATTTATAGGCCTTTCTCATGTAAACCACAAAACAACCTCATAACATATGTACTTATTACCTTCATTTTATAATGACTTAGAAAAATAAGGTAACTGGTGAAATATAACTTGAACCAAGGGCTGTTTGAAGCCAAACCATGCAATCAATCCACTGCACAAAAAGGCCTCTCTGTTTTGCTTTGACAAAATTAAAAACATTTTAAAAATTGGTTTCAGAAGTAGAGTTCAGTGATTCATCAGTTGCATATAACACCCAGCGCTCGTTACATCAAGTGCCCTCCTTAATGCCCATCGCCCAGTTATCCCTTCCTCCTACTCCCTTCCCCTCCAGCAACCCTCAGTTTGTTTCCTAGAGTTCAGCAGCTCTTATGGTTTTCCTCCCTCTCAATTTTCATCTTATTTTATTTTTCCTTCCCTTCCCTATGTTCATCTCTTTTGTTTCTTAAATTCCATATATGAATGAAACCATATGATACTTATCTTTCTCTGACTGACTTATTTCGCTTAGCATAATACCCTCTAGTTCCATCTATATCATTGCAAATGGCAAGATTTCATTCTTTTTGATGGCTGAGTAATATTCCATTGTATATATTTTATGTTAGGAAACAGCTTTCAGATGACTAATGGATTCAAAATTTTGCCCTATTTTTTTCTTTGCCAGATTAAACTTGAAAGCAGAGACTTTCAGCATAAAGTCTACTATTCCTTGGTGCCCTGATTCAAATCTAGGCCTGTTTCTAGACACTGTGAGCTAAACTGTTCATGATCCAGCTACCACATTTTATGGATTATATGACCCATTTCCTTTTTTATTTTTACATTTTAACATCTCATATTGGGATGCATCTAAATCTATGGCATGTCACAAATAATTGGTGGCATTTTTTTTTCTCAACAGTACATTAAAATAATGTATCTTAGGGCGCCTGGGTGGCTCAGTTGGTTAAGCGACTGCCTTCGGCTCAGGTCATGATCCTGGAGTCCCTGGATCGAGTCCCGCATCGGGCTCCCTGCTCAGCAGGGAGTCTGCTTCTCCCTCTGACTCTCCCCCCTCTCATGTGCTCTCTCTCACTCAAATAAATAAATAAAAATCTAAAAATAAAATAAATAAAATAAAATAATGTATCTTACAAGTGATTTTAGATTCAGTTAAATACAATAATTTGGAATCAAGGAAGTCAAGAATAATGTTCCTTCATCTATGTTTGTCCCAGTCAGTTTATAAATATTTGTTATGTATTTCCCATGAGCTGCACTTTGTTATTCACTGGAGATATATAGCACTGAGGAAAAGAAATATTATTTTTCCCTTTGTATCTTACAGACTAGGTTTCCACAGCACTTAACACCCAGCCTTTACTGCAGAGGGTACTCAGGAAATATTTATGAAATTGACCTAACCATGGACAAAGGTAACTACCTAAGCAATATATTTTCAAATGTTAGAAGACAGTAACTATTATTCTATTAGTTCTCTGGTCCTACAGTTATTTCATCTATTTCTTACTCAGTTCTTTCCCATCATGAAATATCAATACTTATTCTTATAATATTAGAAAAAAACCATAAAATATTCATTTTAATCATGCTATTTGTATCAAAGAGGAGACATACTGAATGACAACCACCAGGTTATTGTAATTCACACTCATTCTGCTAGTCACTCTTTCTCCTGAGAACTCTATTATAATTAGAAGGAATAATTAGTAAGTTTTAATTCTAAAGAAAATATTTTGCTATTCTAGAGAAGAAACCAACTACCATGGAGGAAGTAGGTTTAACTTTTATCAAAATAATGTGCCTTTAGCTAATTACTGTTGCCATTAAAGACAATATTCTAAATACATTGCTATTTTTAAAATTTAATTTAATTTAATTATGTTATGTTAGTCACCATACATGATTAGATTTTGATGTAGTGATCCACGATTCACTGTTTTCTTATAACACCTGGTGCTCCATCACTAGGCTAACCCATCCTCCCATCCCCCTTCCCTCTAAAACCCTCAGTTTGTTACTCAGAGTCCATAGTCTCTCATGGTTCATCTCTCCCTCCAATTCCCCCCTCCCCATTTTCCCCTTCCTTCTCCTAATGTCCTCCCTGCTATTCCTTATGTTCCACAAATAAGTGAAACCATATGATAATTGACTTTCTCCGCTTGACTTCTTTCACTTAGCATAATCTCCTCCAGTCCCATCCATGTTGATGTAAAAGTTGGGTATTCATCCTTTCTGATGGCTGAGTAATATTCCATTGTATATATGGACCGTATCTTCTTTATCCAGTCATCTGTTGAAGGGCATCTCAGCTCTTTCCACAGTTTGGCTATTGCGGACATTGCTGCTATGAACATTGGGTGCATATGGCCCTTCTTTTCACTACATCTGTGTCTTTGGGGTAAATACCGAGTAGTGCAATTGCTGGGTCATAGGGTAGCTCTATTTTTAATTTTTTTTTTTAAGATTTTATTTATTTATTTGAGAGAGAGAATGAGATAGAGAGAGCATGAGAGCGGGGAGGGTCAGGGGGAGAAGCAGACCCCCTGCTGAGCAGGGAGCCCGATGTGGGACTCGATCCCAGGACTCCAGGATCATGACCTGAGCAGAAGGCAGTCGCTTAACCAACTGAGCCACCCAGGCACCCTATTTTTAATTTTTTGAGGCACCTCCACACTGTTTTCCAAAGTAGCTGTACCAACTTGCATTCCCACCAACAGGGTAAGAGGGTTCCCCTTTCTCCACAACCTCTCCAACACTTGTTGCTTCTTGCCTTGTCAATTTTTGCCATTCTAACTGGTATAAGGTGGTATCTCAGTGTGGTTTTGATTTGGATTTCCCTGATGGCTAATGATGATGAACATTTTTTCATGTGTCTGTTAGCCATTTGTATGTCTTCTTCAGAGAAGTGTCTGTTCATGTCTTCTGCCCATTTTTTTTTATTTGATTGTTTGTTTTTTGGGTGTTGAGTTTGAGAAGTTCTTTATAGATGTCGGATACCAGCCCTTTATCTGTAGTGTCATTTGCAAATATCTTCTCCCATTCTGTGGGTTGCCTCTTTGTTTTGTTGACTGTTTCCTTTGCTGTGCAGAAGCTTTTTATCTTGAGGAAGTCCCAAAAGTTCATTTTTGCTTTTGTTTCACTAGCCTTTGGAGATGTATCTTGAAAGAAGTTGCTGTGGCTGATGACAAAGAGGTTACTGCCTATGTTCTCCTCTAGGAGTTTGATGGATTCCTGTGTCACATTGAGGTCTTTCATCCATTTTGAGTTTATCTTTGTGTATGGTGTTAGAGAATGGTCGAGTTTCATTCTTCTGCATGTGGCTGTCCCATTTTCCCAGCACCATTTATTGAAGAGACTGTCTTTTTTCCATTGCATATTTTTTCCTGCTTTGTCGACGATTATTTGACCGTAGAGTTGAGAGTCCATATCTGGGCTCTCTGTTCTGTTGCATTGGTCTATATGTCTTTTTTTGTGCCAGTACCATGCTGTCTTGGTGATCACTGCTTTGTAATATAGCTTGAAATCAGGCAAGGTGATGCCCCCAGCTTTGTTTTTCTTTTTCAACATTTCCTTGGCAATCAGGGTCTTTTCTGATTCCATACAAATTTTAGGATTGTTTGTTCCAGCACTTTGAAAAACGTCATTGGAATGTTGATTGGGATGGCATTGAAGGTATAGATCACTCTGGGTAGCATAGACATTTTAACAATGTTTATTCTTCCGGTCCATGAGCATGGAATGTTTTTCCATCTTTTTGCTTCTTCTTCAATTTCTTTCATGAGTGTTCTATAGTTCCTAGAGTATAGACCCTTTACCTCTTTGGTTAGGTTTATTCTGAGGTATCTTATGGTTTTTGGTGCTATTGTAAATGGAATCATTTCTCTAATTTCTCTTTCTACAGTTGCATTATTAGTGTATAAGAAAGCAACTAATTTCTGTGCATTGATTTTGTATCCTGCCACATTACTGAATTTCTGTACGAGTTCTAGTAATTTGTCAATGGAGTCTACACACAAAGTATCATGTCATCTGTGAAGAGAGAGAGTTTGACTTCTTCTTTGCCAATTTGAATACCTTTTATTTCTTTTTGTTGTCTGATTGATGTTGCTAGGACTTCTAGTACTATGTTGAACAATAGTGGCAAGAGTGGGCATATTACTCAGCCATCAGAAAGGTTGAATACCGGGGCGCCTGGGTGGCTCAGTTGGTTAAGCGACTGCCTTCGGCTCAGGTCATGATCCTGGAGTCCTGGGATCGAGTCCCGCATCGGGCTCCCTGCTCGGCAGGGAGTCTGCTTCGTCCTCTGACCCTCCTCCCTCTCATGTGTTCTCTCTCTCTCATTCTCTCTCTCTCAAATAAATAAATAAAATCTTAAAAAAAAAAAAAGAAAGGTTGAATACCCAACTTTTACATCAACATGGATGGGACTGGAGGAGATTATGCTAAGTGAAAGAAGTCAAGCAGAGAAAGTCAATTATCATATGGTTTCACTTATTTGTGGAACATAAGGAATAGCAGGGAGGACATTAGGAGAAGGAAGGGGAAAATGAAGGGGGAGAGTCGGAGGGGGAGACGAACCACGAGAGACTATGGACTCTGAGAAACAAACTGAGGGTTTTAGAGGGGAGGCGGGGTGGGGAGCTGGGTTAGCCCAGTGGTGGGTATTAAGGAGGGCATGTACTGCATGGAGCACTGGGTATTATATGAAAACAATGAATCGTGGATCACTACATCAAAAACAAATGATGTATTGTATGGTGACTAACATAACATAATAAAATTAAATTAAAAAAAAAAGACACAAGCAAAAGTAAAAGAATGGAAAAGATATTCAGTGAAAGTAGTAACCAAGAGAGAGCTGTGTTAATATCAGACAAAACAGACTTTAAGTAAAAAAGTTGTTACAAGAGATAAAGAAGGACATTATATAATGATAAAAGAGTCAATACCTCAAGAAGATATAAATGCTGGGACAATACTCTTTTATCTATCGGAGTTTTTTTTTTTTAAGATTTTATTTATTTATTTGATTGAGTAAGCAAGAGAGCACAAGCAGGGGGAGTAGCAGAGGGAGAGGGAGAAGCAGGCTCCCTGCTGAGCAGGGAGCCCGACTCTGGGCTCAATCCCAGGACCCTGGGTTCATGACCTGAGCCGAAGGCAGATGCTTAAAACCGACTGAACCACCCAGGTGCACCCTTAAAGAAAAGGCGGAAAAAGTGTACAAAAATTCATAATGATTGCAATTGGACAAGTCATATTAAGACAAAGTAAAATATCAAAGGTAAAATATGGAATCATACTCATCTAAGGCTCCTCTTTGAGAATGAAAAAATAAAATCAGAAGAATTTTTCTGTAAAGAAATAATCAACTCTAATCAAAGGGAGAGAGATAATAAAACTTATCATTGCAATCTAAAAGAACTTTTTTTCAGGTGTTAGACTGCAAAATACCTTAGTCTACAATAAGAAAAAATAAAAACCAACGATCTTTTGCTAACCACCTAACCATATTGAAAACAAGGTCTTAATGTAAATTAAACTTAAATATGCTTGTCGTAAATTCAGGTTTGTTTTGTTTCATTTTCATTCCAGTTAATGTTAAAAATAACATTATTTTTGCTTTTAAATAATAACATTATTTTCTTTAAAAATAACATTATTCTTTTTGCTCTTAAATTGTTTTCTGTCTTGGGGCACCTGGGTGGCTCAGGCGTTAAGCGTCTGCCTTCGGCTCAGGTCATGATCCCATGGTCCTGGGATCGAGCCCTGCATCAGGCTCCCTGCTCAGCGGGAAGCCTGCTTCTCCTTCTCCCACTCCCCCTGCTTGTGTTCCCTCTCTCGCTGTGTCTCTGTCAAATAAATAAATAAAATCTTTAAGAAAAATAAATTGTTTTCTGTGAGACACCTAAAGTAAAAATTGGTCTTAGATAATCATAGAAAGCTGTAAAACATGACTAGGAAAGAAGATAATGATTGTTCATAAAGTGCATTTTTTGGGTTCATTGGTGACTATATATCTAAATCCAAGAGGAAGTCTTTGGTTTAAAATGTTTTTCTACTTTTCTGGATATTTCTTTCTCCAAAAATTATAAATGAGCAGAGCAGCTTTCAGTTTTGGAAAAGTACTGCAATAGTATTTCTTCTGATGATGTTAAAAAGGACACTTTGAATTAAATTGCTCTGTTTCTAAACCTGAACATGCCTTGGAGCTTTAAGTATGGTCCAGCAACTTGTATTTTCCTTTCCCTGGTCTCCTGGAAAGCTCGCGAGTTTGGAGGTAGCACATCTGTCTTTGACTCCCTGGTCCATACATCACAAACTCAGTGACATCAGCCCAGTCACTTTTTCTTATTTGAGTCTCAATATATTCATCTTGGGGAGCTTGAACTCATGACCCTGAGATCAAGACCTGAGCTGAGATCAAAAGTCAGCTGCTTAACTGACTGAGCCACCCAGGTGCCCCTCAATATATTCATCTTTTAAATAGGACTAATAAAGTCTACCTAATTGGGTTCTGAGCATTAGAGATCACATGGTAAAAGCAAAGCCTTGCTGATTTAGACATCCCCCAAGATTATTCCTTAATTCTTTTTAAAACATTCATTACACTTGTAATTACTTCTGTATCAGCTGGTCTGGGAGACACATGAGGGAAGAAATATATATTATCTTCTCTATTGTTGGGTCACCAGTGTCTAGGACAAGGACTGGTATTCAGTAGATTCTCAATGATATTTTTTTTAAAGATTTGATTTATATATTTGACGGAGAGAGACACAGCGAGAGAGGGAACACAAGCAGGGGGATTGGAGAGGGAGAAGCAGGCTTCCCTCTGAGCAGGGAGCCTGATGTGGGGCTCGATCCCAGGACCCTGGGATCATGACCTGAGCTGAAGGCAGACGCTTAACGACTGAGCCACCCAAGTGCCCCTAAATCAATTATTTTAAAAAAGAATTAGATATTATTATAATTTTATAGATAAGGAAGTAAAACCTCAGAGAGGCTAAATAATTTGCCAAATCCACAGAACTTGCAAGTGGTATGTCCCAGAATTATACTCAGTTGTTGTTTAGCTTCAGTGTTCTGGTCTTGGCCATTGCATAATACTTAATTATTATAGGGAAATAATAATATGATGATGGTGTAAATGACTGGGATAATGATACACAGTGTCTGCCATTTGGGGTTGCCTGGGCATAGACAATGACCTTACGTCTCCCATTTGGAAGAGTGGAGTGGAGTTGTCGGGAGGAGCTTACAGTGCTTTTAACTTTCTCTTGAGCTCGTGTCCACACTTTCTTGCTTTATGGGAGGCAGATGTTGTACTTGACCTTCCTCCAGGAGACTCTAGGGGAAAGGTCTCTGGGGCCCCACAACCTCTAAATCTCACCCAACCTCACCAGCCCTGACTTCAGGTCCCATTCACCGATCTGTCCTTCAGCACCATGGCCAGATCCCTGGGTCGGCCAGTAGGCTGGAGCCACAAAGTCCAGAATTAGAGCAGTTCTTTCTTGACAGGTGAGTGTGAGGGTAGAACTAGCCTTCATTCTCCATTTTGTCTCTCCTTGACCCATTCTTGTATTTCTCTGTCTTTTAGATATCTCTCACTCTGAACCCATTTTGTTTAACATCATCCTTTGTGCTTTGTATCTTCACAGCCATTACCCTCTCTCTCCATCCTGACAATCTTTTTTACCAGCTCGCCCTTCTGTTCCTATTCTTGATGTTCCATTTCTCATACTTGCCTTCACTTTCCCTTTATAGCCACCATTTCACGACACTCTCTATTCTTCTCTCCTTCTACCCTGTCCACATTATCACCCTCCTCTCACTCTTCATCCACATGCCTTTCTCCTTTCTTCTTAAAAAAAAAAAAATCTTATTTCTGCTCATTATCTATGCCCCAGTCATTAAAAAAATTCCCACCCTTGGGGCGCCTGGGTGGCTCAATCGTTAAGCGTCTGCCTTCAGCTCAGGTCATGATCCCAGGGTCCTGGGATTGAGCCCCGCATCGGGCTCCCTGCTCCGCGGGAGGCCTGCTTCTCCCTCTCCCACTCCCCCTGCTTGTGTTCCCTCTCTCGCTGTCTCTCTCTCTCTCTGTCAAATAAATAAAATCTTTAAAAATAAAATTCCCACCCTTAATTCTGCTCTTCTCACATCAAAATTCTTCCTATTTTTTCCTTATGTTTCTTTCATTCATCCATTCACTCTACTCCTTTTCCCATTGTGCGTTTCTCTTCTCTCTCTCTCCCCACCACTTTGCATTCTTTCTTCATTATCTCTTTCCATTTGTCCTTTCCTCCACCATCTCCATTTCCATGTTTCTGACTCTCACTGTTCTTCCCAGTCGTCTCTCTGTGACAGCACACAATTATTTTTAGAAGGCTGAAACTTTAGTAAGTAAAGTTTAGGAGAAACTCTCAACTGAGAGTAAATTTCTGCTTTTCAAGAATTATTTTCTGAATTTTTGTCAGATACTTACAGCTTATACACAACACACACACACGCACACACACAGTTATATAACATTCACATTATTCATTCAGAATACTAGCAGCTCTCTGAGTAAAATGGAGGGCACTTTTGGCGTCAGCGAAGAGAATTTTTATGTGTTTTTGCTATCTCCTGTGATTTTGCTATCTCCCAGAAACCTTTTCATGCCCTCAGCCCATCCCTGATCTCACCTAAGGCTGAGATGGAACATTCTCCAAATAAGCTCCACAAACTCCTTTGCATATATTATCATATCACTTACCACACTGTTTTTCTTTTTTTTTTTAATTTTAATTTTTATTTATTTGACAGAGACACAGCGAGTGAGGGAACACAACAGGGGGAGTGGGAGAGGGAGAAGCAGGCTTCCCACAGAGCAGGGAGCCTGATGCGGGGCTCCATCCCAGGACCCTGAGATCATGACCTGAGCCAAAGGCAGATGCTTAATGACTGAGCCCCCACACTGTTTTTCATCCACTGTTTATCTTCCCCTCTTTCTCCACTGTGGCTTCCTTATGGCAGAACCACTGTGTGGTTTGTCTTAATGTACCATCATAGGTAAGAAATCAATACTTGTAGAACTGATGAATTAATCAACAAATGGATGGATAAATAAATGAATGATCTTCTGGACTGTGTGATTACCTTCTGCAGTTGATCTAGCTAAAATTATTTTTGGGGAACCATAAGCAAACTCAGGTATTTAGATTAATTTTTAGAAACTTCATCCCTTCTGTTGTTTCCTGTCAGATATTTCCTGAGGCACAGATTTCAGGGTTGCTAATCCCTGCTTGGAGTAACAATTGTACTTTGAGAGCAAAATATTCTTTGGCAATTATTCTTATAAATTATTAAAAATCCCCAGTGTGAATGATTCATAGTGATTAGATCTACGTTTTGTTCCCCACTCCATACTCCGCTTCCTTTCCTGCTTCTCTTTTGAGTGTCCTTCCATCTCCTTTTCTCTTCCAGTCCTCATATTCTCTCTATATCCTTCACCTATATTGTTAACCCTCCCTGATATACTCTGATTCATTATGTGATTCATTTTTTACCAAAACTGTAAGATGAATCCTTCAGCCCTTTACTGTAGCAGTGAAGTTGGCCAGGTTTGAAGATGTTGATTTATGAATAATTAGCATTAAGTTGGTCAGTGAGGCTCTAGGACTGGATATGTTCTTCAGGTTTGCTCTTGAAGAGCCTGCACAGTGAAGGGAATGGGGGAAGAAGGGAGAAAAAAATATAGAAAAGAGCTAACCACTGAAAGGAGAATGAAATTCACAATTTACAGTATTCAGGAGATTGGAAAAAACCAAATATCAAGAATATGGGGGATAGTGATTAAGAATGCCATTGATAGAGAAGGAAAATCAAGGGTTGAAAGAAGCAGTGGCTGAGATGTTGACCATTCTCTGTGTTAAAATTCCAGTTCTGCCACTGACTTGCTGTGCAATATTAAGCAAGTTGCTTAATTTCTCTATGCCTCAGTTTCCCCATGTGTAAAATGAGAATAAAATAGTATTTACCTCATAGAGTACAGGTTTAATAAAATCATGCATGTAGAGTGTTTTGTACTATTTGTCATGTAGCAAGGGGTTCACAAATGTTACTTATTTTATTATTACTACTACTACTACTATTACTACCACCATTACAGGTCATTGTATATGATGAGGACTGTCTATTGATAACCTTGGAAGCAAAATTTGAATAAATTACTTTATAAGCAAACTATATTTAATTAAACTAACTATACAAGATGGAGCAAATGGTTAATAGATTATGAAATATGAAATATATATTTTTAAAATTTTGAATATTCATTTTATTTCTTTTCCTTGTCATTACTTCATTGGCTAAGACTTACAAAGCAATGTTGAATAAGAGCTTTTGATAGTAGTCATCCTTGGCTTGTTCCTAAACTTCAGTGAGATTATTTTAGAGATGCACCAAGTATGACTTTCACTGTAGGTTAATACTAGATGAACTTTATTGGGTTATTCTTTTTATTTCCAGTATGCTAAGAGATTTTGGTTATGAATGGGTATCAAATTCTCTCAAATGCACTTTCTTCATCTTTTGAGGTGATCACATTTTAAAAATTTTGTAAACAGTAATAGGCATTTTATTTAATTCTTCTAACAACTTTGCAAAAATAGCTTCTATGTCAATCTTAGAAATCCATGACTCAGACAAGTCAAGAAACTTGCGCATATGAGAGAGTTAGTAACTTGGAGCACAGAAATATAAACTATGTCTGCTTTGACCCATACCCTGTAGCAGGAATAACTAAGAAACACAAATACACATCACAGAGAATGGATAAATACATTGTGGTATATTCATACAAGGGACTATTATGTAGCAATGAAAAATAAATAAGCTGCAGCTGTACCCAATAATATCATTGAATCTAAGTAGTATAATATTCAGACATAAAATTGAGTAATCCCTAATTACTTAAATTTTATTACCCTTTTATAAATTTCAGATCATTTCAAACTTAACAATATTCTTCTTGGAATACCTATAGTAAATATATATCAAATATAAACATGTATTGATGAAAGAAAGGGAATGATTAATCCAAGATTCAAGGGACTGGTTACCTTAGGCAGGAAGTGTCAGGGTGAGCTGATGTATACATAGATATGAATTATAATCAGTGTTCTAGTTTCTGTGTTAAAATCAAGTTAATGGGTGTTTATAATAGTATTCAAAACTAAGGGAGCAAGCAAGCTGGTGATACTTGGACTGATGAATAGGGTGTAGCATGAGTGAGGGATTATGATTAATCTAGTCCTGGGCTCCTGAGGCTGGAGAAATGTAGGCAGTTATGAGCCCTCCACCTTTGTCTATTATAGTCTTGCTGATGATTTCTCCCTTCTATTCCAGAGTCCTGTCTAAACTTGTCCCTGGCTGTAGATTTCTAGAGTCAGTCCCAAATGAAAGAACTTCCATTAGAAACTTAATGTAGAATTTAATACAGCAAGACAGAGAAATACGAATGGTAACTGGAAACAGGGAACATGCCTGGAGTTAGGGGAAGACAATTTAGAGAAATGTCTAGGCTCATTGGCTCATTATAGTTCTGATAGTTAACATTTCACATGTATTTTGACATCTTCCTCTCTTCCACAAGATTTTAGAAAATTGTTTTGGAAATAAACCTCTGGTTCTCCCAGTTCTAAGATAGATAATACCTAATTCTGGATTCTCCATGAGTGTCCCAGTGTTGTGTGTGTACAGGGATTGAATTAACTGAGGTGGATGTTATTTTGAGCTAGAATGGTATACTTAGTCTTATGAAGGAATAAATAATGAAAATATAAGAAAATTAAAGCTTCTATGTTTTTGTTTCTAGTCTTACCTTTACTGTTTATATATTTTAGTAAGAAAAGTTTCACAATATAGAAAAATGTGTGGAAACCAAGACAATACATACAGTCAGCATCCAACTTTAAAAAATACTTAAGATTCACCTTTTTTGGTTTCAATTCTTTTTTTTTTCAATTCTTATTTTTAAAAAACTGGTTGGCTACAGATTCAGTTAAAACCCAAACTACTGGGTGCTTGGGTGGTTCAGTTGGTTAAACGTCTGCCTTCAGCTCAGGTCATGATCCCAGGGTCTTGGGATCAAGCCTGCATCAAGCTCACTGCGTAGCGGGGAGTCTGCTTCTCCCTCTGCCCCTATCCCCACTCGTGCTCTCTCTCTTTCTCTCTGTCTCTCTCTCTCTCTCAAATAAATAAATAAAATCTTAAAAAAAAACCCAGACTACTTCTCTCTCCTATCCTCTATCCTTTCCTCCTTCCCCAAAGGTAACCACTATCTCAAATAAAGCATTCATTATCCTATGCATGGTTTTAGAATACATATATGTATATATATGTATTCACACACACATACACTATACAGTATAGTAGCTATACATACACTATACTATACATATACTATATATGGGGTTATATGTATATATTATACATATACTATATGTATGTATATACTATACATATACTGTATATATACTATACATATATATGTATATATACTACACAATATTTTTACGTGCTTTAAATCTTCATATATGTCATATTTTCCTGTCATTCTGAACTGGTATTTTTAAAGTTAATATTATGTTTTGGAGACTTATATTTATTGATGCATGTGGCTCTGCTTTCTACTGATGTATACTATGAGTAAACCACAAGTTACAATAGGTATATGCAGTTGTGGTAGTACATTTGACTGAATAACCTCTCCTTCAAACACTGAGAAGGTCATCTCTATCATATATCGCAGTTTCTAGACATTGTGAGTTTGCTTTGGGGCTGCCATTTTCTGTATTCCACAGGCTCACTTAACCACAGAGTGAGTCTCAAGAAGCTTGAGAACCAATCTCATACAGATTTCATTGTCAGGACATGATGTTTTTAAATTGGAACTCAAAATGAAAAGATAGTTTAAGAAAACATGTAACAAAATTACAACTCTAAGTATTATGTCAAGAAAATTTGAGTAAGGGAGCATGTGCATGGAGGACAATTGGAGAAGGCTGCCTCTACAGAACCCATTGGGATAAAGATGTATGAGGCCTTCTAGAGTCTATTGTTGCTGAGAAGTCTTCTGTCAGAAAGTCTAATCTTTCCTTTGTAGGTAATCTTTCCTTTCTTTCTGCTTGGTTTTAATATTTTATCTTTGTATGTAAGTGATGAATCACTAAATCCTACACTTTGATATTACACTGTAGGTTAACTAACTGGAATTTAAATAAAACTTGGAAAAAAGAAAATAAAATAATCAGTAAGGTAAAAAAATATTTTATCTTTTTATTTGCTCTATAGCAATTTCTCTAATGTAGTGTCTATGCAAGGATTTTAAAAAATTTATCTTGTTTGGGAGTCATTGTGATTCTTCAATCTGAGGCCTCATTTCTTTAATTAAGTCTGGAAAATTCTCAGTTTGTTTCTTCAATATTTCCTTTCCTCTATTTTCTCATTGATTTTTTTCTTGGATTTATTCAGTGTATAGTGGATCTCCTTATTTTTTTCCCCCCAAAAGTCTTGACTCCTCTCCCCACATCTTGGTCACTTTGTACTGTCTTCTGGGTATTTTCCTCAGAACTTGCCACTCTCTTCAGTCATTGTCCAAGCCATCCACTGAGTTTTTATTTTGAATGTGAATATTGTATTTTCTAGTAATTCATTTTTGGTCTTTTCCAAATCTGTTGTATTTTACTTTTATAAAATCTTATTTCTTACAGTCTTTATTCCTTCTTTTAGATACAGAGTATTTTAAACATAAATTATAATTCCTAACAGATTATTTAATTTTATGATATTTAGGGGGAGGTAATTCTATCACTTGTTGATTGCTGATTATCTTCATAATAAATAGGTTTTGTGTTTGTTTAGTAATTTTGAATTGTGAGCTCATCTTTTTGGTTGGTTTTTATTTGTGGGATTCCTATACAGTCTGGAGTCTGCAACTCCTTGTGGAGAAGTTTTATATTTGCTTCTAAAAGGTATCCCAAGGCTTTTACCAGTCTGGGAATGATTTTTATGTTAGTTTTTCAGTTTGAGGGTCTAGGATCATATGTGTCTTATAATTAAGCTTATCCATTCCATGTGCTGTACAGACCGATAACTGCATTCCCATGGAAGACATTCCCTCTCCAGGAAGTACAGGATGAGAGATACGAGTTTTCTTTGGGTGTCCTGTAGACACTGATATATATACATTTTCCTGTTTGTGTATATTCTTTCATTGAAGGCTTACCCTTTAGAATGTCCTGAATTAATGTGGTGGTGTCTACCTTTTGCCTCACACAGGCCTTCACTCTCACATCCTGTTCCACCATCGGGGTTATTTGTCTAGCTTCTGGACAATGAAGACTAATGGTATACCCCTCACACCTACCTGTTACCACCACCACTATGCCATTGTGGACAGTTTATTGTATTTTATTTTTTGTTATGTTCAGTTAGCCAGCATATAGTACATCATTAGTTTTTGATGTAGTGTTCAATGATTCATTAGTTGTGTATAACACCCAGTGCTCATCACAACACATGCCCTCCTTGTGGACAGTTTAGAGATTAGTTTTTCATATCCCTCCTTGATTATCAACCCTTGTATTTCCTTTACATTCTTAAACACTCAGTTATGAATTTAAAAGGATGATTGTTATATTTTCTCAAAATTTATACCTATGTTAAGTGAGAAGGTGCTTAGTACCTCATATTTCAGCAAGCTGAAGCTTTCAAAATAACATGTGAAGATCTACAGAAATGTGAGAGCTTACCATGTTCAGAAAACTAAAAAAGAACTGTCTAGTTTTAAACATACTGGGTAGATGTCTCAGCACGAACTTGGTTAAGACAGGTTAGTTATTGACAACAAAAGTCCTTTAAAAGCCAGATGAAGCTATTTGGATTCTATTCTGAAGGCCCTGACTCGTTAAATAGGGAATCACATGTTGAAAGTTTTCTTCTGGCATCGGTATGGAAGATCTATCAGGGGAGTAAGTAGAGAAACTAGTCATGAGGCTATGAAGTTAGCACTGGTAGGAGATGCTGAAGCTTAAACAGTGTGAGTGGATTAAGGACAAAGGATGAACGTAAGGATAAATGTGGAAGTCAAGGAGTGATTGAATATGAGGAGATGAGAGAGAGATTCCTCCAGCTTTTGCTTTGGACAACCAGATGGATGATTATGGTGATGCCATTAACCAACAAAATGGAATCAAGAGTAAAAACAAGTTACTTTATGACAACCTGAAGCAATTTCACTATAAAAATCAACTATTTATAATAAACCATTTCTTTATATGTTACATATTAAATGATACATTATGTTCCTTACAGGTTCGGAGAGAAGAAATCACGAGGATTACAGTGGGATGAAGTGTGAATTGAAGATGAAGAGTTAGAGCCAGTGAGTATAGGAATTTTTTCATGAAGTTTGCCATTGGAAGGAGATAAGCAGCAGTAGGATGAAAAGACACTATTGAATGAAGGGTTTATAACTGGCTGAGGGACTTTGTCAAGGTTTATAGATTATAGAAAATGAGCCACTAGAGTGGATGAAAAGGAAGTAGGAAAAAATGCTTTAATAAGTTACAGGAGTGAAGTCATAGACCTAGCAGAAGGGCCATGTGGTCAGTTGAATTTAAGTCATTAAGGAGCTTGAATAACATAAATAAAACAACTAGAGCTATTATGATCCCCAGCCTACTACCTATGACTTGCTCTTTGATTCAAACTCTCTTTCAGGCAGGCTCATTGTCACTCATCATGGGCTGCACCCCTAATGCTTCACATTCTCCAGTCTTCTTGCTCCTTGGGTTCTCAAAAGCTAGAGTCTCCCCAGGTCTCCTTTTCTTCCTGTTCCTGGCTATTTACCTGGTCACCATAATAGGGAACATGACTCTAATGCTGCTTATCTCCAGGGACTCCAGGCTCCACTCACCTATGTATTATCTGCTCCGTGGTCTCTCCATGATAGACATGGGGCTGTCCACAGTCACCCTGCCCCAGTTGTTGGCCCATCTGGTCTCTAATTACCCAGCCATTTCTGCTGCCCGCTGCTTGGCCCAGTTCTTTTTCTTCTATGCATTTGGAGTTACGGACACACTTGTTATTTCTGTCATGGCTCTAGATCGTTACGTGGCCATCTGTAATCCCCTACACTACCATTCAGTGATGAATCGCCAACTCTGTGCCTTCTTACTGGCCTTGAGCTGGGTGGTGTCTATAGTGCATACCATGCTGCATGTGGGACTTCTCTTGCCTCTTTACTGGGCTGGGGATGCTGAGGGCAATGTTAAACTTCCCCATTTCTTTTGTGACCACCGACCACTTCTGCGAGCCTCTTGCTCTGACATACGTTCCAATGAGCTGGCCATATTCTTGGAGGGTGGCTTCCTCATGCTAGGTCCCTGTGCCCTCATTGTACTCTCCTATGCTCGTATTGGGGCCACCATCCTACGTTTGCCTTCAGCTGCTGGTCGCCACCATGCAGTCTCCACCTGTGGATCCCACCTCACCATGGTTGGCTTCCTCTATGGCACCATCATTTGGGTCTACTTCCAGCCTCCTTCCCAGAACTCTCAGGAAAAGGACATGGTGGCTGCTGTGATGTACACTGCCATTACACCTTTGGCCAACCCTTTTGTGTACAGCCTCCGCAACAAGGATGTCAAGAGTGCACTTCACAGGCTGCTTGGACGGGGGAGGGCGGACTTCTGATAAGCCTGCTGAAGAGCCATTTTGGTTCGTTAAGGAAAGCAGTGGGAAGGTTTGAGCATGGCTGGTTTTGGAGAGACGAGGGAAGGATGGCCTGGCTAACTTATGGAACTCCAGATTCAGCTCGTGATGTGGTGATCTGACAGAGCGGTGAACACATGCCACACATGCTCAGGGCTCCTCATCAGCCTGCCTCGGGAACCCCTTCCCCAGACCGTTTATCTTCAGTTATCAAAGTGGATAATAATGAGTCACTAGGCCACAGTTTTGAAGAAATATGAGAATATTACTCTGAAATCTGAACTGAAGCAGAGACAGTGAAGTTAATTAGGTCACATCTAACTTGATGTGCTTGCTTGTGGGAAGTGTGCTGGTGTATATCAGAAAGTTAGGGGAAGGGAACAGTTTAGGTAAATAGGGATGGCAATTTTACACCTGTTCCACTCAGCGAATATTGGCCCAAAAGTGAGCATGAAAAGGGCCATGATTCTGCTATTCCACATCTTAGCCTCAGTTTCTATGGGCTTGTCATAGTGTGAGCATCTTATTCTGATGTGTGTAAATTCTATTTCATATATTTTAAATTAATTTTATTTACATTTTCCATAAGATATACAAAGAAAATGCAAAGCTAAGTACTCTGCTGCATAAGGAACTATAAAACAAGGAACAGTGAACTATTTCAACAATGAAGAAAACAAATTGGCTGTGCTTATTAGCTTCTTGGGAGCTGGACATTGA
This sequence comes from Neomonachus schauinslandi, assembly GCF_002201575.2. Lineage (NCBI taxonomy): Eukaryota > Metazoa > Chordata > Mammalia > Carnivora > Phocidae > Neomonachus > Neomonachus schauinslandi. The sequence goes on along the minus strand of NC_058415.1, from coordinate 81,581,006 downwards.
CTTCTATTTTGCTAGCTCTTATGAGATTTACAGTGATAATTAAAAATACTTCTTGAGCTCCTTTTTTATTGAAGTATAATTGACACACAGTGTTACATTAGTTTGAGGTGTACAACGTAGTGGTTTGATAACTATATGTTATGCTGTGCTCACACAAGTGTAGCTACCGGGCGCCTGGGTGGCTCAGTCGTTAAGCGTCTGCCTTTGGCTCAGATCATGATCCCAGGGTCCTGGGATCGAGTCCCGCATTGGGCTCCCTGCTCGGCAGGAAGGCTGCTTCTCCCTCTCCCACTCCCCCTGCTTGTGTTCCTGCTCTCGCTATCTCTTTCTCTGTCAAATAAATAAATAAAATCTTTAAAAAAAAAAAGTGTAGCTACCATCTGTCACCATACAACACTGATAGTACCATTAACTTTTTTTTTTACTAAGATATAAGTGAAATATAACATTGCAGGTTTAAGGTGTACAATATGTTGATTTGATACATTTATGTGTTGCAATATTACAGTAGTTCCCTTTACCCTTGGGGGTTATGTTCCAAAATCCCCAGTGGCTGCATGAAACAGCAGATAGTACTAAACCCTATATATACTATGTTTTTCCTATACATACGTAACTATGATAAAGTTTAATTTATAAATTAGGCAGAGTAAGAGATTAACAGTAATAAACAATAACAAAACAGAGAACAATTATAACAATATGCTGTTATAAAAGTTATGTGAATATAGTCTGTCTCTCTGAAAATATCTTTTGTACAGTACTCACCCTTCTTCTTGTGATGATGTGAGGTGATGAAATGCTTATGTGGTGAGATGAAGTGAGGTTAATGACGTAGACATTGTGATACAGGATTAGGCTGCTGTTGACCTTCTGATAATACATCAGGAGGAGGATCATCTGCTTCTGGAATGCAGTTGACCACAGGTAGCTGAAACTGCAGAAAAGGAAACCACAGATAAGAGGGGACTGCTGTACCACCAAAGTGTGAGCTAACACTTCTACCAAGTCATGTAATTTTCATCTTTTTTGTGGTGGGAAAAATGAAGATCTAGTCTCTTAGCAATTTTGAAGTTTATAATACAGTATTGTATTTTGTATTATATTATATATATAATAGATATATATTATTTATATATATAAATCTCACATCTTTTTAATCCATTTTTTCTGTTGACGGACACTTAGGTTGTTTCCATATCTTGGCTATTGTGAATAATGCTATAAGCTTTTGCTGTGCAGAAGCTTTTTAGTTTGATATAGTCTCACTTGATTATGCTTTTGTTGTTTGTGTTTTTGGTGTCATAGCCAGAAAATCATTGCCCAGACCAATGTGAAAGAACTTCTTCCCCATTTTCTTCCAGACGTTTTACATTATCAGGCCTTATGTTTCTGTCTTTAATCCATTTTGAACTAATTTTTGTGTATGGTATAAGATAGGGGTTCAGTTTCATTTTTCTCTATGTGGCTGTCCAGTTTCACCAACACCATTTGTTGAGGAGATTCTTCTTTCTTCATTGAGCATTCTTCATTTCCTTGTCAAAAGTCAATTGACAAAGTTAAATGGGTTTATTTCTGGACTCTCAGTTATATTGCATTGATCTATATATCTCTCCTTTTGCAAGTACCACATTCTTTTGACTCCTGTAGCTTTTCTTAAATGGTTTTCTTTTTTTTAAATTTATTATTATTTTTTATTTTTTTATTATTATGTTCAATTAGCCGGCATATTGTACATAATTAGTTTTTGATGTAGTGTTCAACGATTCATTAGTTGCCTATAACACCCAGTGCTGATCACCACATGTGCCCTCCTTAATACCCATCACCTGGTTACCCCATCGTCCCACACCCCTTCTTTCTGTAACCCTCAGTTTTTTTCATGGAGTCCAGAGTCTTTCATGTAAATGATTCTTTTAATTTCAGGTGTAGAACTTAGGGAGTCATCATTTACGACACCTAGTGCTTATCACAAGTGCCCTCCTTAATACTCATGAAAAAGAAAAAATAAATAAATTTAAGTTTCATACTAAAACAAATTATTTTAGGGCACCTGGGTGGCTCAGATGGTTAAACGTCTGCCTTTGGCTCAGGTCATGATCCCAGGATCCTGGGATCGAGCCCCGCATCAGGCTCCCTGCTCAGCAGGGAACCTGCTTCTCTCCCTCTCCCTCTACTGCTCCCCCTGCTCGTGCTCTCTTGCTCTGTCAAGTGAATAAATAAAATCTTTAAAAAGAAACAAATTATTTTAATACTATCAAATGGCCAGTCAGTGTTGAAATTTCCAGTTGTTTCATAAATATAATAAAATGTTTTTATAGTTTTTAAGAATTAGGACCCAAATAAGGTTTACATATTGTGACTGGTTATTTGGTCTTTTCAGTCTCTTTCTTCTCTCTTTCTTTCCTCCCTTCCCTTTTTTTTCCTCTTTCCCCTGCTGTCCTCTATCTCTGGCAATTTACTTGTAGACGATATCATGTAATTTTCCTGTGGAATTCCCTATAGTCTGGATTTGTGTGAGTTCATCATTATATTGCAGTTTAATGTGTTCCTCTGTGCTCTGTATTTTCCATAAGTTGGAAGTTGGATGTAGAAGCTTTATCAGATTCATGTTTGACTTTTGGAAAGGAGAGATTACTCCATAGGTGGTGTGGGAGATGTAATGTCTGGTTAGGTCACTTTTTGGTGAAATTAGCTATTCAATGTCTAGATCTACTCATTAGAGCAATAATTAAAGCAGAGGTATATGTGTATGGAAGGGGTAAGAAATCAGGTGGAAGGAGGAAAGAACAGTCTAAAATCCAGACTGTCTGCTCAGAATGAGACTGATAGAAATGAATCACATCCATTTGACAATGCCATCAGCCTGTATCCACTGGGGAAATAAGTCACTTTCCCAAAGTAAGGAGGGCTTTTAGAAAGTCAAATAGATCCTCTGCAAACAAAAATAAATATATTACATTTTTTGAGGAAATTAATATTATTTTGATTGAGTAAAATCTCTTTGTTTCCACTGAATTCTGATCATATTTGTCAGTTAATAATTTGGTTTTCTAGTTTGTAACTAAGCTTCTTCTGTGCAGGTTAATGGTGGACAGTACTGGTATGTATCCAATTTATAGTCATTTCCACAATATCTAATCTATATCAATAAGCCATATGTTGTTATTACTTTATAGTAGGACAAAGAATATCCAATTGGCATATAATGTCAGATTTTTCAGGGTGGTGCTCCACTTCCTGCTGCTGCTTTTATACTCAAAGGCTTGTTCAAATCAGGTATTCTGTGGATGATAGTTCTAAAACAGATAAGCAAAATGGGTAGATGAAATTCAGCAAAGGATGCAATTGGATGAGGACAGGAAATGCGGAAGTCATTGGAGAGTAGAATAGAAACGTAGCATTGGTCAGAGTTGTCCCACTGGTATTTCATAAAGCCTCATGCCTTGCAGCTAATTCAGCTGGGTTAAGCTGTTTGGATTAGTAACAAACACTCAATAACAGGAAGGATAGATTGGGAAAACTGGCTTCTTGAAATGATGAAATAGGAATCAATTTCCTCTTGGGGTTTTTTCTTGCTCAACTGTTGACATTATGCAAGGAAGGCTATGGTGTCCCTCAAAGGGTAGACCTTCCCTATAGACACAATTGTTTTCAGAAGCTCTATGGTGAGATCTAGGTATAAGGAAGGAGAAGGAGCAGACTCTGGAGCTATAGTCCCAGCTGATGGAGGAAGGTAGATGGGCTCAGCCCCTTGAATTAATATTTCATCTGAACACAGTTGGAGGCTCTTGGGGTTGGTAGAATGAGTCCGTGTAAGTGATGCTGCTTCTTTGGGATGAGCTACCATATAGGAAGGCTTTTACAGAAAATGATGAAAAGGGAATCCTTAATTTTGTAAGAACGTGGTGAAGGAGCACAGCTCTATTCATACTTTCTATCTTGAGTGTATGGTGTTAGATACAGAGAAAAGGTGAGAATAAGGTTATACTCTGCCCTCATAGTAAACAGAAAGGGCACAGAAAATAATCATAATCCTCTTTTAGAAAATGGTGTGATATTGGTGCCAAGAAGATCAAAGGATAGAATGAAGTACAAATATTATAGTCAAGGGAAGCAATGGGATAGAAGCATTGTCAGTTATAACACAGAAAAAAATAGGATTTTAAGTGAAAATATGAAGGCTTAGATGGAGAATATAGTCATGAAATCAGAGAGGGAATGGAAAGACATTTCACAGTTCTCTGGTGCAAGAAATGTGTGACAGAGGACCGAATTTATTTTGTGATAATTTGGAACATACATTTCTGAGACAGAGAAAAGGAGGTTCTGATTTATGCATCTCAGATTCAAACTTTATGATTCATCAACACAGGGGAACAGACTAGAAATAGAATTTAGACCAAGAAGCATTTAATAGAGCATATTCCTAATATTTAGATATTGATAAAGCAGTGAATGATCTCATGTCTTTTGGTTCTTCCATCACGGAAGAAAGATGAGAATAAGCAGGATTAAGGCTTGACACCCTAGCTCTGTTCCTTCTCCATGATTTTAAATGTCCCCGAAGAACCAGGTGGAAATGAGGAAACCTGAGATCCTTTTCTGTTTCATTCCAGGGATTCTTACTTTTTTTTCTCTCTCTCCAATTTCAATTTAGTTTACTGTCTTAAGGTGTTCAAATCTGTATATGTGTATATCTTCATACCTTTCCTAAATGGACTACTCCTTTCTCTATCTCCCCCTAGCATCAGCATCCTTGATCCCTCAAAGTTGTCTAAACAGGACCTCCAGAACTTAGACTCTGATGAGACTATTGTTGAGATATTGGGAAATAGAAAGTATACAGAAATGAGTCTTTTTTTTTTCCTTTTTTATGAAGATTTTATTTATTTATTTATTTATTTATTTATTTATTTATATTATTGAAATGAGTCTTGAAGAAATCAGCCAACAAGAGCACTACCACTGCTTATTACTCTTTTTGCATATAATTAGTTTACAAATGCAGTTTTGCTTTTTTGGGAAGAAAATGGACTCTATGTTATTACATTCTTCCCATAATGGATAAATCTATACCCTTTGCTACTTTTTCCTTCTTGGAGATCTTTTTCTTTCACCCTTTACCCGTGAAGGGACTTATCCCATCTCTCTTCCTTCCCATCCTTTCTGTTCACCTTCATTTATATCTCCCTGTGGAAGTCTTTGTATGGCTGCTGCCTTGAATGAGTAATAGGATTGCAAGAGGGTATAGCTTGATCTATATCCACAGACATAGAGAAGGATACAGGAAGAAATAAATACTAAAAGGAAAATATAAGTTTTTGTTACCTTTTAAGCTCCTGTTTCATGATCTTTAGAGTAAAGAAAATCACCAAGAGAGATGTCCTTAAAATAGTTTTGATTCTTTATCTGAATATTAGGAATACTCTCCTTTAGTGGGGTATAACACTGAATTCATCAAAGAATAAATGCAACTGTAGCACATCATTTGGCTCTGCGTGAAAAATATTTATGTAGTTTAAACTAATGTAAATGTGGTCTACTAATTTTTAGCTTTTACCTGGAAAGTTAACTGTGGTTACAACTCAACTTATATGTCTTCAATTTTGACAATGTACAAGTCAAGATACAGCTTTCTAAAGGTTGAAGGGTACAGGGATGAGGAAGAGAAGTGGAGTCTGAAGTTGATGGAATAAGAAATATAGATTTAAGTATACCATTTAAAAGCAGAAAAGCAACTAATTTAAGAACTAAAATAATCATCAAAAATTGGGGAAAGGATGAGAGAAGAATGGGGACAATGTAAACAAGGTAAAACTTCATCTTTCATAATAGAGAGCCAGAAGATAAATTGATAAAACTGGTACATAGATGCGTAAACAAGTGGTTTATGATTTAGAGGCATAGAGGTGTGAACCACTGGAAGAGATAAAACTAAACATGAAGTAAAGTTAGGGTTAGAGACTCTGCTTTTTATTGTATATTCTTTTTTTTTAAAAGATTTTATTTATTTATTTGAGACAGAGAGAATGAGAGACAGAGAGCATGAGAGGGAGGAGGGTCAGAGGGAGAAGCAGACTCCCCGCCGAGCAGGGAGCCCGATGCGGGACTCGATCCCGGGACTCCAGGATCATGACCTGAGCTGAAGGCAGTCGCTTAACCAACTGAGCCACGCAGGCGCCCCTGTATATTCTTTTTACTTTACTATTTTAACAATTTTTCTCTCATTCATGAAAAAAATATAGCATTTCACTGAAATATCCTTATCCATATAGTGGCCTCAAAATGTTACCTCTTTGGTGTACCATGTACATCTGCCTATAGGGAAAACCTGAGCTGAAAGGAAACAAGACTCCCATCCATTGGCAGATTACATTATTTATTGAAAATTAATCATTGCAATGAGCACTGGGTATTATACACAAACAATGAATCATGGAACACTACATCAAAAACTAATGAAGTACTGTATGGTGACTAACATAACATAATAAAAAAAGAAAAAAAGAAAATTGATCATTAATAAAATCAGTGATGATGTTAATCATTTCTACTCTCATCCCAGGTAAGTTTAGTTGACTTAATGGAACAAGAATTCCCCTACCAAAAGAACAGTAGCTTCTGGACATACAAAGTTAGGACCAGATCTTCACTCCAGTGCTCCATCAAAGATATAGAGACTTGGACATCTGCCTGGAGCCTTGACATAGTTCCCTTTTCTTTACAACTCTGACAATCAGCAAAATGTGGTGCTTATGTCTAATAAAACTATACAGGGTTGAGTCCAGGTTTTGCCTCTCAGAGCCAATAAGACCTTGAACAAAGTAGTCTCTTTGCTTTAGCTCTCTCATCTGTAATATAAAAGTAGTTTGTACCATATGGTATTGTTGTGACAATTAAATGTATGATATTTGGTATGCTTTTCAGCGCATAGCAAACAACAAAGAAATTCTGTATTTAATGATGCCTTCTTTGTTATACAGGGACCATGTGTGATTTATCATACTGCCCTTAATATATATCACATCAAGAGATTGTAAGTGGTCAATAAATGAGCCTGGAATAAACTAAAGAGTGTGGGTGGGTACTTGAGTGGATGGATAGAAAGATAATGACAAAGGAAAGAGATGAAAGAAAAAGCTCTTTTGGAAACTAGGGGCATCCATGCAAAAAAAGATGTTTCCTAAAGCTATCCTAGAGTAAACTTGAGCATTATTTGATCCTAACACTTGCTGTTTGCGGGTGATATTGATCATGTGTTATGGCCACTAGAAACAGGACAGAAGTAACTGAATTTGTCTTATTGGGCCTGTCCAGCTGGCCAGAGATGCAGCCAGTTATTTTTGGGATTTTCCTTGCCATGTACCTGGTAGCACTTCTGGGCAATGCCCTATTAGTAATTGTTGCCCTCACAGACCCCAAGCTTCAGACACCAATGTATTTCCTGTTCAGTCAGCTTTCCTCTATTGATATGTTTCTGACAACCATCACTGTTCCCCAACACAGCACACACTGTCTGTAAACAGAACCATCTCCTTTGATTGCTGCATGATCCAGCTGTTCTTTTTTATGGCTGTGGGCAGCATGGAAGGTCACTTGCTGGCTGCCATGGCCTATGACTGCTATGTTGCCATCTGTGACCCCTTAAGATACTCTGCCATCATCAGCCATCACCTCTGTCTACGCATAACCTTGACCTCATGGGTGGTCATCAGCCTAACAACCTCCTTTATAGTGTGTTGGTCACCCGCTTACCTTTTTGTGACAACCAAGTCACCCACTTCTTCTGTGACATCACACCCTTGCTGAAGTTCTCCTGCACCCAACCAGTGGTCAATGAAATGCTAATATGTACTGAGGGTGTAGCTGTGGTGGTCAGCCCCTTCTTCTTCATTTTAGGCTCCCATGCCTGCATTGGCGTTGCCATAGCCCACATGCACTCAGTTGCTGCCCTGTGCAAAGCCCTGTCCACATGTAGCTCCCACATTCTGGTTGTGCTGCTCCTGTATGGCTCTGTGATCGGCATGTACCTCCGGCCATCTTCCAGCTATGACTTGGACCAGGATCGCCAAGTTGCCGTCTTTTACACAGTAGTTACCCCTATGCTAAACCCACTGATCTATAGCTTGAGGAACCAGGAAGTTAAGAGAGCTCTGCGAAGGCTTTTCAGGAAACTCTGCATCTCAGGAAACTTCCAACGTGGTTCCTAGGTAAACGGGATGGCAGCACATCTCCTGAGCCCAAGGAGTTAAGATCTAACTTGAAAATGCCTCATATAGATGGGTTACATTCCTAATAACTGGTATGGTTCACATTCCTGTGGAATAATTTTCCTTGTTGGCTCCCTCTTTTTTGGATTCGGGAAGAAGTGAGTTCATGAATAAATAGTTCTGGTCCCCATTGACTGACCTAGAATCTCATCATATTGGAACTGAACAGATGTTTTTATTGATTTATTTTTTAAAAAGATTTTATTTATTTATTAGAGAGAGAGAGAATGGGGGAGGGGCACAAGGAGGGAAAGAGAGAGAATCTCAAGCAAACTCCATGCTGAGCACAGAGCCTGACGTGGGGCTCCATCTCATGACCCTGAGATCATGACCTGAGCCGAAATCAAGAGTCAGATACTTAACCAACTGACCCACCTAGGCACCCCCTGGACAGATGTTTTTAGATCACCAAACCTGAACCTCTCATCTTTCAAAACTAATATGGGGCATAGGGGATTACTAAGCCAAATTATTATACATCAGTAAGGCCTGCAGAACTTTGATCATCTTAGTGATATTGTGGCGTTCTGACAGGTGTAAGGTGATATCTCATTGTAGTTTTGATTTGCATTTCTCTGATGATAAGTGGGGGATGATGAGTATCTTTTCATGTGTCTGTTGGCCATCTGTAGGTCTTTGGATAAATGTCTGTTCATGTCTTCTGCCCATTTTTAATTGGATTATTTGTGGGTTTTTGGTGTTGAGTTGTGTAAGTTATTTATATATTTGGGATACTAAGCCCTTATCAGATATAACATTGGCAAATATCTTCTCCCATTTAGTAGGTTGTCTTTTTGTTTCATTGAGTGTTTCCTTTGCTGTGCAGAAGCTTTTTATTTTGATGTAGTTTCAATAGTTTATTTTTGTTTTTATTATTCCATCTGAACTTTTATGTCACTCCATAAAAGACAGTATAGGTCACTGGTAATAGAGACTGGGAGAGAGAGTCTTCACAGTGGCTCTAACACCAGAAGTAGGTGGTCCCATTTGGGACATATGGCAAGTAGAGCTCTTTAAGCACACTGATAGACTTGATGTAATATGTAAGGGGAAAAGAAGAATCAAGGATGGACTATGGAAATGGGTGGAACTGTTTATTTATATGTGACATTCTCTGTATTGTTGGTGTAAAGAAACATACCTTTGAGAGATAAAGGGGGCAGTATAATTATAATTACACTGAAACAATAGAAGTAAGTAGCTCTTTGGTGCAAACATGATTTTCCAGAAATTATTCTCCTTGAAGAGGTCAGAATGAAATAGAGTTCAGAAACCCAAGGGAAAATGCTAAGGGGTTTTGTTGAAGGCGGTGTAGGGTCATGTTCAGGGGGATGGACTCTGGAGCCAGATAACACAAATTAGAAACCCACTATTGTCATTACTTGCCATGTGGTTTTTTTCTCAGGCTATTGGTAACCAGAGTTGTACCTGCACCTGCCCTTATAGTTATTATGATTTCAAGATAACCTCAGTGATAATCAAGAAACTTTGAAAAAAACAAGTTTTATTACTCTCAGGTCCTGGAAAGCATATTGCACACCTGGGGCCACACAGTGAGGTCACAGGTAGAGAGAAAGCATGGGAGAGCATGGGCTTGGTGTTCTGTTTTTATTGAGGTTGAGGGAAGGGGCCTTGGGTTTCACAGGTTGATTCTATGGGTGGACTTAAAACATAAGAGCAGGAATTTAAAGTGTGGGAAGAGAAAAAACAAATAGTCCGTTAATATAAATCAACCAAGATTTCTGAAACAAATGAGGAGGGGGGCAGTGGCATAGGAGGTTGGAAGGTTCTGGCTCTTTACTAGTCATTGTGGCTGGCAATGTATTTATTGAGATAGCCTTTTGATGCGGAACCCAAAATCAACCTCCAAAATCAAAGCTAAGTCAAGTACTTGGTCTACAAAAAGTAAAACCAACTGTAGGACTTACACTATAGTGATCTTTGACAATGATCAGTTATCCATCTGTAAAGAAGAGAGAAACAGTATCTATAATTTAGGATTGTCAAAAGGATTTTATGAATAAAATCTATGTAAAGCACTCATAATAATAGACCAGCTCATGAGTACCATGATGCAGCCAAAAACTTAAGGAGTGTAGCTCCTCAAACCAGTTTTGATGGTGACCAAGGCTTACATATAGGTCTCAAGAAACCCTTCTTCTAGCTCATTACACAGATTTGCCACAGTTTTAGCTTCTTCTCAGTTCAGTGCCATTAACTGCTTATATCCTATAAAAGAAACTTTCTACTGTCAAATGGCCTATAAATCAGCCTGCACTTGCAACTTCTGCCCCATGTCCAGGGAGGTCCTTCTCACCTTTTCCTTTTGAAAAGGAAACTGGAAACACCCATGAAACTAAAGAATTGACATTTTAGTAGACATTTTGGCTCTTGGACCTATTTCTCATTTCCAGAACTGATCGATCAGCAGGCAAATACCCAGTGAAATAGTCGGGTTCCACATATCAGCTACAGAGAAGATTAGGAGCATGCCGAGATAAAAGGAGTTAAGTTATCCTTGAATGGTGCAGCTAATGAAGGTTAGGAAAATGCAAGTTGGAGAGCCCTTTACATTATTTCACTGATACTGACTACTAAATTAACTCATACAAGTACAATAGATGCACAAGAATGACAGTGCTTAATTCTGCAACATCTGTAACTTCTGACCCTATACAGTAAACATTTGTCATCATGTCCCTCTTCCCATACTGGAGTAGTTCCACCATTTCATTTGTCTTGGTGGGAGGCAGAACCTCTCTCCCACTTAGAGAAAATAAAAGCAGCAGTATTGCTTGCTCAGTTTTCCTGGGAACTAGAGCAGGGACATGTGACCAAGTCTTGGCCAGCCGCATGGATCACCTTATTTTGAATCTAGATATATTGGTGTAAAGAACAAGAAGTGGGCAATTTTTTTCTGGAGGTGGTCACATCTAGTTTTCAGGCCTCTGGGGGCTATGCGCAGTGACTATTGCTGATAGTATTGGTGGCAGTATAAGTGAAAAGAGTTTAGTGTCTACAGCAGTGACCTCATCAGACAATTCTGGGATATGATTTTGACTGTGGTTCTGACTATATGACCTTTCTTAGTCTTGTCCATTTTATTGAGCCTGGTTGCTTAGCCTTTGTGGAAATTCAGGAGTTCCACATACACTTTCAATAAACTTATTTCCCTCTATGAATCAACCAGAATTATTTTCTGTTGCCTATATCTAAGTATGTTACAACCCTGTTGTTTAATGGCAGGCCCAGAGAACACTCAATTATAATTAAAGTCATGCTAGTGGCTTACGCTAAATACATGGTCTCATGTGCTTTGGTTTAAGGGATAGGTCAGGACAATATTCAATGGGAAAATCCATAATATGTAACTAATTTAGGTATTTCTGGGAAGTTCTAAAGGAAACAGATGTGTAAGGGACAAAACTGTTTTCCCAGAATCACTGGGAAAACTAGGAACTGTGTTTTGGGGTTTTGTCTAAAGAAAGAAGTCCATATTCTGCTCACCCATTTTCTGAAGGCTCCCTTGACATCCCCATTCCTCAGGCTATAAATGAAGGGATTCAGCATGGGGGTTACCACCGTGTACATGACTGTCAGGATGCGACCCTCAGTCACTGAATAGCTGGTAAGGGGCCTGAAGTAGACCCATGTGAGTGTGCCATAGAAGATAGCCACCACAGTGAGGTGGGAGCCACAGGTAGAAAAGGCTCTCCACTTGCTCTTGGCTGAGGGGCTCCGGAGGACCACTGAGATGATGTGGGCATAGGAGGTAATGATGAAGGCCAGAGCACCATTGATGACAATAACACCCTCTGTGTGAATCATCAGGGTGTTGAGGTAGGGGCTGGAGCAGGAAATCTTCATCAGAGGGTAGAGGTCACAGAAGAAATGGGGGATCTTGTTATCTGCACAGAAGATCAATCAGCCCACGAGAAAGGTGTGCAGCAGGGCATGAAGATGGGAGAGGATATGGCACAGAGCCACCATCTGTGAACACAGCGTTCTGGTCAGGATCATAGGGTAGCGGAAAGGGTAGCAGTTGGCGATGTATCTGTCATAGGCCATCACAGCCAGAAGGAAGTTTTCCATGGCTGCAAAGCAAATGAAGAAATAAGTCTGGGCTAAGCATCCCATGTAGGAAATAGCCTTTGTAGGAGAGAAAATGTTCTGCAGCATCTTGGGGACTGTGGTAGAAGTGAAGCAGACATCTGCCAAAGCCAAGTTACTGAGGAAGATGTACATGGGGGTGTGGAGGCGTGGAGTATAGATAATCAGTGTGATGATGGCAAAGTTCCCAGAAATGTTGATTGCATACATCAGTAGAAAAAGAAGGAAGAGTGGAATCTGCTCTGGGTGGGTAGAAATGCCCAAGAAAACAAAATGGGATACACTGGTCCAGTTGGTATTGACCATCTGTTGCCATAAGAATAAACAGGATTATCACTTTTTGTTGAGGTATATAATTGCCATATAACATTATATTAGTTTCAAGTGTACACCATAATGATTCGATATTTGTATATATTGCAAAATGATCGCCACATTAACTCTAGCTAACATCCATCTCCATACATAATTACAAATTTTTTTCTTGTGATGAAGACTTTTAAGATATACTCTCTTAGCAACTTTTAAATATGTGATGCAGTATTATTAAGTATATTCACCATGGTATACATTATATTCTCATGACTTATTTTATAACTGGAAGTTTGTACCTTTGAACTCCCTTCACCCATTTCACCACTCCCTGCCCTCTGCCTCTGGCAACCATCAATCTGTTCTCTGCATCTATGAGTTTGTTTGTTTTTTTTAAGAGAGAGAGAGAGAGAGAGAGTGTGCATGAGCAGCAGGGTAGGGACAAAGGGAGAGGGAGAGAGAAAGAATCTTAAGCAGGCTTCACACCCAGCACAGAGCCCAATGTGGGGCTTGATCCCACGACCCTGAGATCGTGACCTGAGCTGAAATCAAGAGTTGGATGCTTAATTGACTGAGCCACCCAGGTGCCCCAGAGCCTTTTTTCCCCTTTAAATTCCTCATATAAGTGAGATCATGTGGTATTTGTTTTTCTCTGATTTATTTCACTTAGCATAATGCCCTCAAGGTCCATTCGTGTTGTTGTAGATGGCAAGATTCCATTTTTTAAAATGGCTGGATGGTATTCCATTGTATATATATACTACATCTTCTTTATCCATTCATCCATAGTTGAACAGTTAGGTTGTTTCCATGTCGTGGCTATTGCAAATAATGCTGCAGTGAACATAAGTGAACATATATCTTTTTGAATTAGTGTTTTTGCTTTCTGTGAATAAATACCCAGAAGTGGAATTGCTGGATCATATGGTAGTTGTAGTTTTATTTTTTTTGAGGTAACTCCATTGGACATCTGAGCAGGCTGTTTGATTTCTATCACTTTTGTCCTCCGATATAAACTGCACACAGTGTTGATAATGGGATCAAGTACTTAATTATTTTCCAAAATAGTGAGGTATGGATTTTTCATTATCAACAACATCATCACTATTACAAATTGTACAGATGTACCAGTATTATAAATTAGAAAACTAAGGCATGGAAAGCTTAACCTTTTTTTGCCCATGAAGGGCAAAATCTGATCTTAAAGTCATGCTTATCAGGTTCCAAAGTCTATGCTAGTGACACTATATAGCATGACTCCTCAAATAAAACCAAGGCACCTTATTCATGGTAATAAGACCTCTTGATGGGCTATATAACCAGGTAATCTGCCTACTAAAAGGGATTTCAGAGGTTATTTGGTCCAACAATTTCTATTTTGGGGAGTGCATACTCCTGGTGGTACCCAAAGACTTCTCAAAGAGTATACAGACACATCTTAGGAGAAACCGTTTCCAGATTCTCAGCTTCTATATTTCTCTTTTCTGAAATCATTTTGTCTTCAAGATATTGTGAACCTTATGCATTATTCTGTCTTCTGCTTAGCAAATGAAAGACATACTTTCATCCAGGGGCACCTGGGTGGCTCAGTTGGTTAAGCAGCTGCCTTCAGCTCAGGTCATGATCCCAGGGTCCTGGGATCGAGCCCCGCATCGGGCTCCCTGCTCGGCGGGGAGCCTGCTTCTCCCTCTCCCTCTGCCTGCCTCTCTGCCTACTTGTTCTCTCTCTCTCTATCTCGCTGTCAAATAAATAAATAAAATCTTAAAAAAAAAAAAGACATACTTTCATCCATCCAAAATCTTACTAGATGTACTGGCTCAGGATAGAAAAACCTCAAAGGAATCTAATGAATGGACAATCAGAACATGAATAAAATGGATGACTTTAATAACCAATAATAAGTCCTTTTTTAGATAAGGGGTTTCCAATCTTTTGTTCTCAAAAAAGCCTTGGTTTCCTTATCTCTAAAATGGGGGAATATTAATAACACATCACTCATGAAGTTGGTATGAGAATGAAACAAGAGTTCCTGGTCCATGGCAAGTGCTCAGTAAATGCTGGAAGTTATGCCTATCAGTTTTTCAGTCCTGTTCTACTCTTCTCCAGGTTTTTCTGGGAGTAAGTGTTTCTGCTATCCAGGTCTCTCTACAGTGAATCTGCTCCGCATTGTCACTGTCTTAATCTGAAACAAATAATACATTATATGTTAAAAAAAAAAAAGAAGAAGATAGTAGGAAGGGAAAAACGGAAGGGGGAGAAATCGGAGGGAGAGACGAACCATGAGAGACTATGGACTTTGAGAAACAAACTGAGGGTTCTAGAGGGGAGGGGGTGGGGGGATGGGTTAGCCTGGTGATGGGTATTAAAGAGGGCACGTATTGAATGGAGCACTGGGTGTTATATGCAAACAATGAATCATGGAACACTACATCAAAAACTAATGATGTAATGTATGGTGATTAACATAACATAATTTTAAAAAAAGTAAAAAAAAAATGTGGTTCCCAAGAACTAAGCAAAGTTCTGTGAGTCCGGTCTTTCGTCACAGGGTCATAATGATCTGGGCTGGTCATAAATCATAGCCTTTTGGGGGAAATGAGAGTTGGCTGTGTCCATGGCTAACCCAGGATTTCTTTTTTTAAAAGATTTTACTTATTTATTTGAAAAAGAGAGAGAGCACAAGCAGGGGGAGCAGCAGACAGAGGGGGAGGGAGAAGCAGGCTCACTGAGCAGGGAGCCCAATGAGGGGCTCAATCCCAGGACCCTGGGATCATGACCTGAGCTGAAGGCAGACGCTTAATGACTGAGCCACCCAGGCGCCCCTAACCCAAGATTTCTTAAACTTTACAATTAGATCATTGGGGAAAAAAGTGTGAACAATTAAGAACAGCCTCTCTGTAAGGCACTTGCACATGCATTATCTCATATAATCATCAGCAATCCTGAAGACACTTCCAGCAGCCACAGTCACTCACTATTCTCATCTTCCAGATGAGGAACCAAAGCTTTGGGACGTGAAGTGATTTGCTCAGCATAACTCAATGGCAAGTGGTCTGGCTGGGCTTCACCTTACAGCTGGATACCTTGAGTTCTCTACATGGGCTACATCACACTGCCCATTTAGTTTACTTAGTTCTTTCCCCATGGAAATGGATTTATCCATCACTGCTGGACTGTCTGCTTTTATATTTCAAACTAAAGGATGTCACCATGATACAACTCAAGAGAGTGAACATGAGACTTTTCAATTACAAAGATCTGGAAATTTATAGTATGCTATTGAACTATTGATTTCAATGTGGTATGATAATGAATGAGATCTAAAAGTTGTAGCCACTCTTTTAATGAGCACTTTCTGTAAACCAGGAATTGTTCTAAGAGCTTTACCTATATGATTTTTATTTGGTGACCACAGAAATTATGTGACATAGGTATTATTATCTCTGTTTTATAGGTGAAGAAATTGAAGCTCAGAGGGGTTCTGTGACATGCTCAAAGTCACAGAGTTAGTAAGTAGTAGAACTAGAATTTGCATTCAGTTTCATTTAAGCCCAGAGTCTATGCTTTTTTTTTTAAAGATTTATTTATTTGAGAGAGAGAGTGTGTGTGTGTGTGCAAGAGTGAGAGAGAATGGAGGGAGGGGCAGAGGGAGAGAATCTTTAAGCAGACTCCCCATTGAGCGTAGAGCCTGACATGGGGCTCAGTCTCATGACCCATGAGATCATGACCCTGAGCCAAAACCAAGAGTCACAGGGAAAGGGAGGGAAAACTGAATGGGAAGAAATCAGAGAGGGAGACAAACCATGAGAGACTGGACTCCGGGAAACGAACTGAGGGTTACAGAAGGAGGGGGGTGGAGGGATGGGGTAGCCGGATGATGAGTACTAAGGAAGGCATGTGTTGTGATGAGCACTGGGTGTTATATGCAACTAATGTATCACTGAACACTACGTCAGAAACTAATGACGCACTATATGTTGGCTAACCGAACATAAAAGAACTAACAAACAAACCAAGAGTCAGATGCTCAACTGACTGAGCCACCCAGACGCTCCTCAATGTCTATGTTCTTAACCAGTGGACTATGCCATGCCTTAAGCATTCCCTAACTATTCCAGTTCCTGCTTTACTCTATGTTTCTTGTTTTCCACTGTGCTATCTTGTGCCTTTGGCCAGTGATATGTATCTATCACGTTTTTTCCTACTTTAATTCTCATTATAGAATTAGAGAGTAGATATTATCATTCCCATTTTCAGATTATTAAATTGAGAATCAGAGGGATGGATTAACTTCCCCAGAGGGATGGATTAACTTCCCCGCAGAGCATAGGGTTGGATCATAGAGCTAACTCAGAAGTGATGCTCCTTCTGTCCCAGCTCATCCATTTAGCACCTAATGTTTTATTCTTGTCCTGTGCTTCCTTCCCCTTACTAGTCTGTCATTGTAATTGGAGCCTCCAAATCAGAGCAGGGGTCCCTGAGTTTATTTAGAAAACATGAGATGTCTCCCCTCAGTTCTTAGGGTAGTTGTAAAAAGTTCTAAGAAGGGAATGTGTGTTATGGTGAGCCCTGTGAATTGTTTAAGACTGACGAATCACAGACCTGTACCCCTGGAACAAATAATACATTATATGTTAATAAAAAAAAAAAGAAGTGAATGACCTCTACCAGATAGTTTGCAGGCTATGCCTGCTCCCTGGGGCAATGCCCATCAAGCTTCTGTGACAAAGCTGCTCATAAGACTGGAGAAAGCCCCAGAAGTGGTTGGAGGGCGGGCTGCCTGGAACCTTGGAGTCCTCCTCATCTCCCTCATAGCTGCTGGAGATTACCCTACCTGACGCATAGGGCAGCATATCAGCTCCTTGTGGGTAAAGGAGAATAATGTGGTATGGGGCAAGGGCTGGGAAGCCAGGAATGGGGAACTACTAGAGAAGAGTCTTTATATAAGAATGTGGACAGAGAAAAAGTAGTGTGTTGTGTGAGAATAGTTTTAATCCAAGAATGGTAAGATTTGGGCTTTGGTCTCAGATTGCCACGAAACTTTTCTTGGGGGCCTTAGGAAAATCTCTTCATTCTTGGGAGCCTCAGTTTCTTCTTTTGGGAAATGGGAAGAAGAACCCCTGCTTTCAATACAAGAGGCTTTGTAAAAAACAAAAACAAAACCCAAAAAATCCAAAAAGAGACTGTGGACTTAAAGGCCCTGTAACAAGTCTGTGAAACAGTGCAGGGTTGTTTGTTTTAAATTCCTGTAGGAACTTGGCTTCCCTATCACAGAATAGGTCCCCACAACTCCTGGCAGTCAGAGCCACAGACTTCCCTGATAACAGAGTTGCCTCTCTTTCCAAAATGACCTTGATAAATAGAAGAGGCACTTGGATAACACGACTTAGTCTATTCTCTGGGTTTATCAGTTTGATCACTAATTCCTAGAAGTGGAAAGAAAAGTCTGGGTCAGTTTTTAAGAAAGATGAAGTTGACAACTATGTCCAGGGGTTCATTTTAGAATCATCCAATCCTGATTACCCATGATACCTCCCCAAGTGATTAAAGCTTTCTGGGATTCCATCAGATATTTTCTCTTTAACTCAGGAAAATTTCCCTGAAAGGAAACACTCTTGACTGTTTAAATCATTCAGTTTGTTTGTTTTTGGTTTTTGGTTTTGTGTGTGTGTGTGTGTGTGTGGCTAGGTTTTAATAAAGGGAGGGGAGAGTCCATGAAGACATAGCATGTCTGAGGGTGGCATAAGGAAGAGGCACTACGAAGGGAAAGAAAAGGAAAAAAAAAAAGAAGAAAACTTAGGGAGTCAAAGACAAACTTCACAAAATGCACAATACTGTGCAAAGGATCCAATTTGAGAAAGATGGTTATCCCTCTGGAAGTTGCAGAGAGCAATTCTTGCGGGGGAATTACCTGACTGGCTCAGCAACTGCAGTGTGCTTGTGAAGCCCTGAGTGCAGAGACTCACCTTATTGTGGGCCTCCAACTGGACTGGAACAGGCTGGGCTGGGTACTTCCTCCCTCAGGCAGCATGTGTCATCATGTCTTCTTTTAACAGTAGCATAGAGCCAACCACTCTGGGAGGACAGAGGAAGTGGCCCAGCATCGCGGAAAGGAAGGCATCAGGAAGGAGTTAAAGGGAAAGGGCAGCCAGCCTCATGGGGGGAGGGGGTGTGGGGCTTCTGCTGGTCAGGGGCAGGAAGGCATGGCTGGGAAAGGCACTGGGAGATTTTATCACATGCTTCTGCATGATTCCATGGTTCTCACTAGCACAGAGCCCCAAGCGTGTCATTGTCCAAATCTGAGGCTGTCCCTGGGGGGTGGGGCCCAAGAGGCAGAGCTTCCAATATTAACATTAGTGACTGCCTGTGGCTTGGCAGGTGATCCCGGGAATGGTCAGGACCTGGGAGATCGGCCTGGACATGGATTCTCTGACATGGGCTCCAAAATTTGACTCTGAGAGGTCCTTGAAGATTCGCCTCTTATTTTTACATTTCACTTAAGTTATACACCCTTATTTAAAAATACTTAGCAGTGAAACATGTATCAAGTGAAAAGTGAGAGTCTTGTTTCCCACCTTCCCCATTCCTCTCCAGGAGTAATTGCTGTTAACGTTTTGACATGTACTTACCCAGACACTTTTCTATGCATATATGTATATGTATAATTTTGTTTTTACAAAAAAATGGAGTCATTTCTTCTGGAGCTTTCTTTGTTTCTCTCATCCATATATCACAGATCTCCTACGTCACAATCAGACCTACCTCGTTATTTTAAAAGTAATGATTATCGGATGTTCTACAAATTATAGAGATTCCTTCCTCAGGCCATGTATCTCCTTTTTTGGGGGGCTATCTACAAAAGCAATGCTACATGGATATTCTTTTTACAGATGTCTTTGTGTATATATATATTTTCTAGAAATGGAAATGCTATATGAAAGTATATGTGCATTTTTAATTTCAGTTGGCACCACCAGATTATCCTCCAAAAAACTGGAGTCAATTTATACAGCATCCAAGAGCATATAAGAGTGTCCTTTTCCACACGTCCTAACAGCACTGTTTGCAAACTCTTTTCTTTTTTTTTTTTGCAAACTCTTCTCTATCTCTCAGTCTGATGATGGAAAAAGAAACTATACTTTATTACAGTTTTACTTTTTTTCCTAGTTGCTGGGGGAATTTTTTTGTATTTTTGACCATTTTAGTGTTTCCCTTCTTTGAATTTTCCAGCTAAATCCTTCCCCATTTTTTCTCTGTGGTTGCTCTGTTTTTATTATTACTTTGCAAGGGTTATAATGTGCTTAAGAAATATTCTGTTATGTTTTCCTTCTTGATCTGACTGATAACTCTCTGTTCTCAGTATGCAGCTTGAATAGATGTTTTCCCTTTTACTTATGCTCGCTTCATTCTGGGAACACAAATCATTCATCTCCCTAGAAAGAGAAATGGAACATTCTTATCAGCTCTCATGTCAATCTGCTCCCAAACATCTGAAACTTACATGGACACAGATGTCATGGAATGCACGTAGTTGGCAATCATAATAGGTTACATAAGTTGAGTGTTTACTATGCGTCAGGCCTTCTGTTTAAAGTGCTCAGATGCTTTCGTGTCATTTAATCCTCCCAGTGACCATATGAGCTACCCCCACGTTCATTGCAGCATTAGTCACCGTAGCCAAGATATGCAAACAACCTAAGTGCTGCTGACAGATGAATGGGTAAAAAAATGTGATAGACACCCAATGGAATATTACTCAGCCATACAAAAGAAGGAAATCCTTCCATTTGTGACAACATGGATGAAGCTTGAGACTATTATGCTGAGTAAACAAAGTCAGATAGAGAACACAAATACTATATGATCTCGTTTATATGTGGAATCTAAAAAAGCCAAACTCATAGAAACCAAGAGTAGATGGTGGTTTCCAGGGGCTGGGGCAGGAAGTGGGTGAATGGAGAGAGCTTGGTCAAAAGTATGTCCTTCAACTGTTATTAAGATGAGTAAGTTCTAGGGATGTAATGTACAGCATGGTGAGTGTAGCTAACATTACTGTTGTATATTTTAAAGTTGCTAAGAGCATAGATCTTAAATGTTCTCACCACACACACACACACACACACACAGTAACTATGAGATAATGGATGTGTAAACTAACTTTACCGTGGTAGTCATTCCACAGTATATATGTCTACCGAGCCATCAAGTTCTACACCTTAAACTTACACAGTGTTACAGGTCCATTGTATCTCAGTAAAGCTGGAAAAAACAAACAGTAAAAAATTTTAAATGGGAAAAATTAAATTATACTGTTTGGGCACAGATGTGTATGTGGTAAAATTAAAAGGGAAATCAAAGAAGTGATTAACATAAAACATAGAATAGTGGTACTTTCATGGGGGAGAGGGGAGTTGCAATTTGACAGAGGCACAAAGGCAGGTTCTGGGAAGCTGGCAATGATCTATTTCCTAAACAGGTGGTAGATGCATAAGGTTTGCCTTGGGAGAAATCATCAAACCATAAAAACAAAAATTAGAAATTAAAATACATTTTTAAAAATTTCAAAAAAATTTAAATAAATATTCCAAATAAAACTCACTCACTTATTCATTGATTTCTATATTGATTTCTTTATTCTTTTATTTAGCTAGATCTTCTGGGATATGGTAGTGGATAAGACAGAGCTCCTCCTTTCATAGAACTTAAAATAAAGCATAAGAGATGTTATACACTAGACTACAAGCTCCATGAAGTCAGGGGCAAGGTGTATTTTGTTCTTCATGGTAGCCCCAGTATCGAGTGTCAGGCACCTAATAGGAACTTAGTACATATTTGTAGAATGAATGGAAGAATAAGTAAAGTAGTTTCTTAGGCAGTTACTTGTTAAAATATCATTGAGATAAGTGCATTGAAAGAGAAACACAGGGAGTTTGGAAAATGTGAATCACAAAGATCTAACCTAACCTCCCTGAGGAAATGCTGCTTCAGCTGAGATCTGAGAAGAGGAGGAGAAGAAAGTGTTTTATTGTTATTCGCAAACAATGAATCATGGAACACTACATCGAAAACTAATGATGTAGTGTATGGTGACTAACATAGCAAAATTTAAAAAAGAAAAAAAAGAAGCATTTTAGGCAGAAGGAATTTTGGGGGAGGCACAAACATTCAAACTATAGCAGTGTTGATCCAAATTATTACAAGGAAATAAGATTGCTGCTAATTAATGAGGGCAAGGAGGTATATGTCTGGAACTCGTGGGATTCACTGGGACACCAGCAGGTGCTTTCATGAATGGTTGTAATGAGTTAGACCTATAATGGGTAGTGTGGGCAGAGAACCCTGATTCTGATTGTTCACTGAGGACCCAAAGTTATGATAAAGTACAGGTACAGTGTTTCAAAGTGATAAAATAAATATTACAGAAGAAGAAATCAGGGCATCGCTAAGAGTGAATTGTTGTTAGATAAATTCTATAAACAATATGACATAATTGGTAATAAAGCTCATGTGCTTGTGACACTCAGCTAAGGCTTCCAGGGGTGTCTTTTCCACACAACCTCTGCTTGAAATGCTTAGGGAGGATGTAATTTATACAGGGAAGATAAGAGAAACAACTCTTTTAATTGGGGGCCCCCCAGCATTACTGGAATTTAGATCCACTCCAATTCACAGATTTCCTTTGTCAAGTAATTGTACAAAGACCTTTAACATTGTAATAATGTTCTGCAACCACAGAGAACTGCACCAAGCACAGCTAACAAGGCCATGGAAAGCAGAGTCAGAGAACCTAAAGTCAGACCTGAAAGACACCATTGGACAACCAACCTAGATCAGTAGAAGCACGGAACAAGTAGAAGGGAGATCTGGTGGAGGAGATGACATTTTAACTACAATCTTGAGGCAAACTGTAGCAGTGGGGACTACAGCTTGTCCTACTAACCCTCCTATTATCTTTTTTTAAAAGAAAAATGGCACTCAGCCACCACTTTAAAGGAGCAGTGACAGGGTGTAGTGAACTTAACGTAGGGTGCGAGAGGGTCTGAGCGGTGCAAGGGGTAAACAGTAGTAGACACGGTTGTTGCCTCATCCATGTACCCTCAAGTCTTATCATTGTCATGATACTGACAGGAAGTATGTGACTTTCCCCCACATACTTTCAGATAGCAGCATATCCGTCTACGTCTGAGAGCTATTTCTGGCAGCCAGAGGTGTCCCCGGGGGTCCCATGAGTTCCAGATAGACATGCATAGCAGAGAAGAAGTGCTGAGGAATTAATGCTCCCTAGGAGCAGCCTTCAGTCTCAGCTGGTGGGAGTTGGGTGGGATAACTTAGATCCCTCGGGTAGGATAACTTAGAGGTATCTGTTCTGCACTGGTTCCAGAGTTCCCCAGCAATAGTAAGGGCTAGTTATGCACAGTGGTAACTCACGTGGTAGTGTCCCTTTATTGCCTACCTTCCCTTTTCTGTCTTGATTCCCCACTCCCTCCTGGTGTTTCCTAGGATCACCTCCCAAAGGAACTGCTTGTATTCAAACTCTTGTCTCAGGACCTGTTTCTAAGTGAACCCAAATAGATTCCAATATTATGGCTTAAAAACACCTTGTAAAGGTCCCCCTCTGGGGGGGACATGGGCACTGGGCCAGGACATGTCAAATCTCTCATTTCATGGTGGATGCCATTTGGCAATGAAATGGCCTAAAATATGCCTGCCAAATTCTATATGTCTTCTTTTTAGTAAATGTGAAGAACTACAACCTTTAAAAAGCATATGATTCAATCAGCTGCCTGATTACTCAGCAGGGAGGGGTCAGGCTCACAAGACCTACAACAACGAGAGGAGCTGCTATGAAAACAGCAGCTGTACAACAAGACGAACAGTTATTTTTTGGGTCCCTTCTACATGTCAGGGATCATGATAAGCACTTCAGTTATAGTTGTTCAGTTATTTACTGTTTTTTCAAAATTATAAAAACATATTGTTACCTCATTATTACGTACCAGGAGACTCAGAGATGTTAAATAACTTACTCTAGAGTCTCCCAGACTCTAGATATGTGCTGGGGCTATGATTTTCAGATTGTTGGGGGTGTTTGAGGGATCTCAATAAACAACACCCGCTTTTCCAGTTGGGTTCTAAATCAACTACTGAGTAAGACAAGGGCAAACAAAAGATGGGGGCCAAATTGCTACTTTACTCCTGATGATATCTAGGTTGGAGACATGACTTGAGGTGAGAACCTAAATGTTTTTCTGACTGACCCCAGAAGCAACTATTGCTGGAATAGGGAGGGTTCCCAGGTGTGTATGAGTGGCTGATTTGCCCTTGGAGGTATATAGCAGAGCATATGCTCCCTGTGAACAGGCTGGTCCTCAATAAGAAACAGGGATGGTCTGGGCTGAGTGTGCCCAAATTTCTTTTCTGGGGCAGAGTGAGTAAGGGAACAGACTAGGGCAGTTATTACACGAATTGAATCTCCTCCACTTTGAGGTACAAGTCAAGCTGAGTGAAGAAATATTCTTCCCAACACTAGCACACTCTTCCACCTATATTAAATCAACCTTTGGTGACCCACATGGAGCAAATATGGAGGAATTAAATAATCACTGGAAGAATTCTCCTTAACATGGTTTCTACCTCCATATTCAGAGACCTCCAAAATATTTACCAGAGAGAGCAATCACCTAGAAGAGCCATCATAAATGACAAGAAGACTGGAAACAGGGCTTCCATAGAGGGAGTGATTGAGGGTTGTCCCAACAGAGAGAGGGAAGTCCTAAGATTAAGATAAATAACAGAACCGAAGATTTAGATTCCATAAACATTTGTGGAGCACTAACTGTGACCCAAGTAAGCTTATATATTATTTATTATTCATTACCCTTATTATGTAGTTGTTTTTCCCATTTTACAGATAAAGAAACCAGACCTCAAAATGGAAGAATGTTCCCCAAATTACATAGTGTGAGAGTGGAGGGCTTTTGGTTCTGATTTGTAACTTCTGACTTCAAGTCTTTAGTTCTTGTCACTATAACACTAAATATTATTGGAACTGGAGTATATGCATGTAGGGTGTTAGACTAACATAATTCAATCACTTTATTTTATAAATGTTTCAGGAAACCAAGGCTCAGAGACAATCAAGTGATTATCCACTGTCACACAGTTCATTTCTGACAAAGTCCACCCTGGAACCCAGGGCTTAAACTAACGCCTCATTCTGATGTTTCAATAGAACACTGCCTGTTTAAATATAAAGTGTCAGGTTACTTCTTTTGTATTTATTGCTACCAGACATAATGGATCCTATATTCTTGGGCCAAGGACATCTTCCATAGTTCAGTTATAACTTGACCTAAACAAAAATTTGGACTTTCATTTTCATTTTATATGTATACAAGCCCCCCGCCCCGCACAGGCTTTGCTTAGAGACCAGTAAAAATAACAAGAGCCATTTTGAGAGTAGGTAGTAAACTACTCAGAGCGTGGGCATTTCACAGAGATGATCTGAGGTTACTGTTATCACTGGTCCCTCCCTGTCCTTAGATGTCAATCTGTACTTTGAAATATAAACCTAAGAAAAAAGAAGTCTTTAGTGCAGGGAATCTCCAGTGGTTAGGCTCTCAGGAGGCCAATTTCAACTCCCAGCTCTGAGTCCTGGAGTCAGGATTGTAAGGTCCTAGGAAAGAATGTTAGAGTGTTTTTCTTCTGAGTAGTTTTCCCAGAGCCCCCTTCATATCCCTGTTTCTTAGGCTGTAGATGAAGGGATTCAGCATAGGGGTCACCACTGTGTACATTACTGAGAAGACTCTGTCTTTTCCACCTGAGGAGGTTGACGGAGGACATAAATAGACCCCGATAGCAGTGCTATAAAACAGAGAGACCACAGAGAGGTGGGAGGTGCAGTTGGAAAAGGCCCTTTGCTTACCCTTTGTGGAACTGATTCTTAGAATAGCCAAAGCAATATAAAAGTAAGATGTAAGGATGCAGATGAAGGGTCCAATTAGCAATGTTCCTGCCACAAGGATGAGCACCAGCTCATTGACATAAGTACTGGAGCAGGCCAGATTCAGGAGTAGAACCAGATCACAGAAGAAATGGGGGATGATATTGGGGCCACAGAAAGAAAGCCTCATCACCAGGAGGGTATGCACTAGGGCATGGAAGGTAGTGACCACCCAAGACCCAGTCACCAACAGGATACACCGTTGGGAGTTCATGGTCATGGCATAATGGAGGGGGTGGCTGATGGCCACATAGCGGTCAAGTGCCATCACAGCCAGGAGAAAGTTGTCCAGATCTGCAAATAGGCCAAAGAAATAAAGCTGTGTCAGACACCCACCATAAGAAATCGGTTTACTTCCTGAGCCAATATTATCTAGCAGCTTGGGAATTATTGTGGAGATAAAACCAATGTCAGAAAAGGACAGGTTGGCTAGGAAGAGGTACATGGGGGTGTGGAGGTGTGGGTCAGAGGCAATGGCCAGGATGATGAGCAGGTTCCCCACAATGGTGACCAGGTACATGCCCAGAAAAAGCCCAAACAGGAGAGGCTGCTTCTCTGGCCGCTCAGAGAAGCCAGTGAGAAGAAATTCATAGATGCTGGTCTGATTTCTTCTGTCCATGTCTGGAATTCTGTATGAAACAAATTTTTATTATAAGTAGCAAAAAAGTAAAATAATGCTGTGTATATCATATTCCTATTAGAAACCTCATGTGGTTTAGACAATTTTGTTTTGGCAAAGCTCAAATTTATAATTGTGTGTGTTAAAAAAGACCATTTGGATCAAACTCTTGTAAAGTTATAGATTGGTGTCAGCACCTGACCAGCTATCCAAGTCTCCTTCAAACTACTCCAGCTGTCCCCATGACACATGGCGGTACCTGGTGAAAAAACAAGTGTGCTCTGATCGCACAGATCCCGTCAGCTTTTTTTTTTTTTTTAATTTTTTTTTAAAAGATTTTATTTATTTATTTGAGACAGAGAGAATGAGAGAGAGAGAGCACATGAGAGGGGGGAGGGTCAGAGGGAGAAGCAGGCTCCCTGCCGAGCAGGGAGCCCGATGCGGGACTCGATCCCGGGACTCCAGTATCATGACCTGAGCCGAAGGCAGTCGCTTAACCAACTGAGCCACCCAGGCGCCCCCGTCAGCTTTTTTCATTGAAGAATAATATAATTAAGTAAATAATGTTTTACTTATATTTAACAATTAAAATGAAATGAAAATAATTAACACTATATATAATAATTATAAATAATTATGTAATCAATTTAAGATTTTTTAAGGTAAAAATTCAGAACAACATATGTATTTATAATTCCATTTTTGTTAAAATTAAATCACTCCATTCAGTCCCTTTTTTAAAGTTCCCAGCTCTTTGGGGCACCTGGGTGGCTCAGTCAGTTAAGCCTCCGACTCAACTTCCACTCAGGTCATGATCTCAGGGTCATGGGATCCAGCCCCATGTCCGGCTCCCACTGGGTGTGGAGCCTGCTCAAGATTCTCTCTCTCCCTCTCTCTCTGCCCCTCCAACCCACTCATGCGCTCTCTCTCTCTCTCTCAAATGAATAAGTTTAAAAAATCTTTAAAAATAAATTCATTTTTTCATTCATTCCAACTTTATCAAGATAAAATTAACAGATAAAACTGTATATATGCAAGGTATACAATGTGATGTTTTAATATACATATACATTGTAAAATGATGATCACAGCCAAATTAATTCACACATCTTTTGCCTTAGAGAATGTAAATACCCAATTTGGCAGGTACAGTTCTCATGGCAAGTGAAGATTTTTTTTTTTTTAAAGATTTTATTTGACAGAGAGAGACACAGCGAGAGAGGGAACACAAGCAGGGGGAGCGGCAGAGGGAGAGGGAGAAGCAGGCTTCCCGCCGAGCAGGGAGCCCAAAGCGGGGCTCGATCCCAGGACCCTGGGATCATGATCTGAGCCGAAGGCAGACGCTTAACGACTGAGCCACCCAGGCACCCCGGCAAGTGAAGATATTGATGCTCTTGGCTTATGCATCTGTCTCTTGTGAGTGTGATTGATGTGAGTCAGTCCATTTCAGTTTAACCCAATGCTTGGATAAGATCCAGTTTCTATACTTGGCAAAGCTAATGGCCTCAGACCATGATTATTACTCTGAGAGGCTCAGACTCTTCTCTTTCTGGTATCTCTATCTCTTTCACCACCAACTGCAACCAAGTCCAGACTCAGGAGCTTAGCAAATAGCAGGAAGTACAGTGATATAATTCATTGTTTTCATTTAATCATGTCACCTTTAGAGTCAGAATTAGAAATAAAGGAACATTTATTCCACTTTTTGCTTTTCTTGCTCAAAGGTAATTAACCTTCAGGAATCGAATTATTTACTAGAAGTGTACAGCCCATCAACAGTTCCATTGATTCCAAAGGAAAAATTTACAAAAACAAATTAATATTCTCAGAATTCTTCTGATATTCTGGGCAAATAAACTAATACAACCTAAAACAATTGACTTTTGGGAAAAAGATAGGTCCTTTGGTCTCCACTTTATTATGACAGATGGTCTAACACTATGGTTAGTGGTCCAAGCTGTGGGAGGGTGTCAGAGCCACCTGGGGCATTTCCTATACTTCTCAAAATTGAATCCCCACTATATCTATATACTTAAAACCGCTACATGAGACTCATTTATTTGTCTCCAAGGAGAGTATTTAGGTTACACAGCGTAAAGGGAAAATTTTAGTTAGTACTCAGAAAATTTTGACTCACCTTCTCTATCAAACATTGTAATATGGCTTCGAATAATTCATTTAACCTCTCAAACTTTAGTTTCCCCCTCTGTGAAGAAGGGTAACTGATGTCATAGGCTGTTGTGGGTCTCCTTCTAACCATCAGAAAAATGTCCAGAGTCTTTCTTATCATGACATAATTAGCCCTTCTTGAGTCTGTCTCCATCTTTCTGTCCAGTGACACTTCCCCATCATGCTCCCCCCCCTCCCCCGCCCTGTCTCACCTATGAAACTGCTCACGGTCGTCAGCTCATGCATCCTGCCTGCGTGACTTTGGTAGTTAGCTCTTTCATCTTCCTAGATATTTCCTCCCCCTCTCCACCTGGCAAGAGCTTGGGTGTCAACATTGGACAGTACTTTACATTCTCCTTTTGGAATTCATTGCTTTACCCTCTGTGCTCCCACAACCCTGTATTCTGGTCTTGCTGGAACACTTGACATACTGCCTTATAATTAGTTGCTCATCCCTATTAGATGGTGTGTCCCTCAGTGCCAGGGACTCATTTTTCTTCATTTTGTTTCTTCTTGTGTATGTACTTCGTATGTACTGTTGAATAAGATAGTGGATGGATGGGCAGTAAAATGGCTTCTTAAGCTATGATGAAATTGTATGATGTTATCATTTAGCTACCAGCATTGCCTTTTACACTATAAGTAAATTACAGTTAATGGAAAAGGTGTGTGAAGATCTTAGGTTGCCTAGCATGCATTCTTTTTTTTTAGCATGCATTCTAATACATTGAGGGTATTCAAAATTGTGAAAAATTTAAAAAGTATTGTGAATGTGAATTAGTAAGTCTAATTGGTTGCGTATCTTCACAAGCACTGAGTATGTGGTTTATATTTTACATTTGAATTAAATATTTTTGGGTTTTAATTTAAAAATGCAGAGAAAATTGATGCTTGGAATTCAGATTTAATAGGAACATATCTTCTCATAGGTCTGAATCCGTTCCTTAGGTGCCCCTTCTGAGTGTTGAGGAATGTTCCCCCAAATCTCTTGCTTTTCCATATTTGAAAACAGTCAGTCTGACCTGACATGCTCCATCCACATGTCAAGTCCTTTTCAGGAATATATAGAGGTTTCAGGAATGTAGTTTCAGGTACTAGAGGGTTAAATTCATAACCCAGTGAAATAGTCCTCTGGATCAAAGCTACCCTGCCACTCCACCCTTTAAGGACTAATGGATATTAAGCCATCTTATACAACTCAATTTTATGAATGAGTAAACAGAATCTCAAAGAGCTGCTGTAATCTGTCCAAGTTCAGCACCACAACTGATACCAAAAACAAGACTCCTGAAACAATTTCCAAAGGACCATTCTGCTTCTCTTGACTGACAGGGAAGGGGGAAAGCATGGCCAGTGACTTACGCTCAGTCCTGAGTTGGGCCCAAAAGAGTGTCTCATTTTTTCACGTTAAGGTAGAGATTTGACTCATCTGCTCTGGGTTCTCACTTGTCAAGAGTGGAGAAACCATATTTGATGACCAGATGAAAAGACAGCATCTTCCTCTATATTTAAGGCATAAGGGACTCCTGGGACGTGGAACCCTCATCTACTCCAAGGATGGAGAAATGAGAGCAGGCCATCCTAGATCCTGAGTCAGCCAAACTGACTAGAAACCCAGAAAAAAAGAAGCTATCTACCTGCAGTTTCTGGAGCAATACCCAGAGCTCCCTGCTGGAAGTTGCAGAGACATCTGGGAACACCAGTATTCCCAGATGAAGTATTCACTGTGGGAAACACCTTCGTCTGTTGCCGAGTCCTCAAATTCTAAATGAACTGCTCTGTGACTTTGGGAAGTTCACTTATCCTCTCTGGACTTTGATTTTCTCAGGTAAGTAAGTCAGAAAACAATGTTCTCTCACAATAGAAATCTTAGAGTTCTATTTTTAACTTTTTAGAGAACCTCCATAGCAATTGTACTACTACATATTTATCCAAAGGGTACAAAAACGCTAAACCAAAGGGTACATACACCCTAATGTTTATAGCAGCATTATCTACAAAATCCAAATTATGGATGCAGCCCAAGTATCTATCCACTGATGAATGGATAAAGAAGATGTTGTACATACACACACACACACACACACACAGTGGTATATTACTCAGCCGTAAACAAGAATGAAATCTTGCCATTTGCAAAAACAAGGATGAAGCTAGAGAGTAGTATACTAAGTGAAATAAGTCAGTCAGAGAAAGACAAATATCACCTGATTTCACTCATATGTGGAATTTAAGAAGCAAAACAAACAAGCAAAGGGAAAAAAAGAGGCAAACGAAGTAACAGACTTTTAACTGTAGGGAATATACTGATCTTTTCCAGAGGGGAGGTGGTTAGGGGGATGGGTCAAATAGTTGATGGGGACTAAGTAGTCCACTTGTTGTGATAAGCACCAAGTGTTGTTTGAAAGTGTTGAATCACTATATTGTATGCTAACTAACTATGCTAACACACTGTATGCTAACTAACTGAAATTTAAATAATAACAGAAAAATAAGAGCTGAACAAATAAAAAGGTCAATTTCATTCAGGCTAATTTCTATAGGGAGAACAACCAATATCTGAAAATTAAAATGTCTCACTTGAGTGGTTTTGCTTTGATTTTTATAGGGAAGGCAGAAAAGTTATAGATGGAGTGATTTAGTGTTGAGGTTTCAATCTGGGAAATTCTCAGTTGGCTAGCTGAACATTAAATGCTTCTCTATGTTTCTAGCTATTTTATTTTATTTTATTTTTTTAAAGATTTCATTTATTTATTCATGAGAGACAGAGAGAGAGAGAGAGAGGCAGAGGGAGAAGCAGGCTCCCAAGGAGCAGGGAGCCCGACGTGGGACTCGATCCCAGGACCCCGGGATCATGACCCGAGCCGAAGGCAGACGCTTAACCATCTGAGCCACCCAGGCGCCCTGTTTCTAGCTATTTTAAAGGAACAGAAAGTTCTAATCTTAATTATGTGAAATTATGTGTGTGTGTGTGTGTGTGTGTAGAAAAAAAATCTTAGAGTTCCCATTTTTGCCATCCTAAGTGTATGAAGTGGTAGCTCATTGTACTTTTATTTCACATTTCCCCAATCCTTAATGATGCTGAGCATATTTTCTTGTGCTTATTGGCCCATTCTTGTATCTTCTTTTTATGAAGAGTCTGCCCATTTTTATTGGGTTAATTGTCTTTTGATAATGATTTGTAGGAATTTTAATTCTGATTTATAGTAGATATGCTTTCTCATTTTTCCTTTAGTTTAAGACTTAAAAAATCCCAAATTTTATCAAGATGTTTAACCATCCTTAATTTCCATACATCTTGCAGCATTTCCTAAAAATGTTTATCCTTTAAGGTGCCTCAGCTGGTTAAGCGGCTGACTCTGGATTTTGGTTCAGGTCATGATCTCAGGGTCCTGGGATCCAGTCCTGCATCAGGCTCCCCACTCAGCAGGGAGTCTGCTTGAGGATTCTCTCTCCAACACTCACACATGCTCTCTCTCTAAAAGAAATAAATAAATAAATCTTTTTTTAACATTTTACTCTTTTTTATTATTATGTTCAGTTAGCCATCATTAGTTTTTGATGTAGTGTTCAATGAGTCCTTAAAAAATGTTTATCTTTTAAGTGTTTCTTTTTTTTTATTATGTTCAGTTAGCCACTGTATAGTACATCATTAGTTTTATTTTTTATTTTTTTTATTTTTAAAAAAATTTTATTATGTTATGTTAGTCACCATACAATACATCATTAGTTTTTGATGTAGTGATCCATGATCCATTGTTTTCATATAACACCCAGTGCTCCATGCAGTACGTGCCCTCCTTAATACCCATCACCGGGCTAACCAATCCCCCTCCCCCCTCCCCTCTAAAACCCTGTTTGTTTCTCAGGTCCATAGTCTCTCATGGTTCATCTCTCCTTCCAATTCCCCCCGCCCATTTTTCCCTTCCTTCTCCTAATGTCCTCCATGTTATGCCTTACGTTCCACAAATAAGTCAAACCATATGATAATTGACTTTCTCTGCTTGACTTATTTCACTTAGCATAATCTCCTCCAGTCCCATCCACGTTGATGTAAAAGTTGGGTATTCATCTTTTCTGATGGCTGAGTAATATTCCATTGTATATATGGGCCACATCTTCTTTATCCATTCATCTGTTGAAGGGCATCTCAGCTCTTTCCACAGTTTGGCTATTGCGGATATTGCTGCTATGAACATTGGGGTGCATATGGCCCTTCTTTTCACTACATGTGTGTCTTTGGGGTAAATACCCAGGAGTGCAATTGCTGGGTCCTAGGGTAGCTCTATTTTTAAATTTTTGAGGCACCTCCACACTGTTTTCTGAAGTGGCTGTACCAACTTGCATTCCCACCAACAGTGTAAGAGGGTTCCCCTTTCTCCACAACCTCTCCAACATTTGTTGTTTCTTGCCCTGTCCATTTTTGCCATTCTAACTGGTGTAAGGTGGTATCTCAGTGTGGTTTTGATTTGGATTTCCCTGATGGCTAATGATGATGAACATTTTTTCATGTGTCTGTTAGCCATTTGTATGTCTTCTTCAGAGAAGTGTCTGTTCATGTCTTCTGCCCACTTTTTGACTTGATTATTTGTTTTTTGGGTGTTGAGTTTGAGAAGTTCTTTATAGATCTTGGATACCAGCCCTTTATCTGTAGAGTCATTTGCAAATATCTTCTCCCATTCTGTGGGTTGCCTCTTTGTTTTGTTGACTGTTTCCTTTGCTGTGCAGAAGCTTTTTATCTTGAGGAAGTCCCAAAAGTTCATTTTTGCTTTTGTTTCACTAGCTTTTGGAGATGTATCTTGAAAGAAGTTGCTGTGGCCGATGTCAAAGAGGTTACTGCCTATGTTCTCCTCTAGGATTTTGATGGATTCCTATCTCA